>NW_027282218.1:30000-47283 GCF_046629955.1 Centroberyx affinis
AGCGAGAGAGGGGAGCAATGACATTAAGTGTGAAATATTTTGAGGAGATGAAAAAGCAAGTGAATATTCTGGAGGGGGACGAGAAGAAGCGAGTGAATTTCTCAGTCCACTGTGAACGTCTGGTTTGGGTATATGGTTCATTTGTCTCACTTCAGAGAGTGAAAAATTCTCTGTGTGTGTCTCTTTCCCTCTCTCTCTCTCTCTCTCTCTCTCTCTCCCTATCCTCTCTCTCTCTCTCTCTCTACCTTTCTCTCTCTCCCTCTCTTTCCCCTCCTCTCCCTATCTCTCCGTATTTTAAAAACAAAAAATAATCTCTCTGTATTTACCTTTCACTCTCTGTCTCCTTTCTTGTCTGTCCTTCCACTAGTCTGCCCTTCTGTCTCTCACGCGCTGACAGGCAGAAACAAATATACACACACGCGCGCGCACACACACACACACACACACACACACAGACACAGACACACACACAAACGTCTCCGTTTTGACACAAGCCAGACAGTGCAATTACAGGCTATTCCAGTACCCCTGTGTCTCATCACCTCTGATTGGTTCAAACAAGACATTGCCTCATTGGGTCTGTCCCCATCACTGCGAACATAAAGCAGTGATCAGATTTAGTTCTCTCAGCCCCAGCTGATGCCTACAAATGTAGCCGTCGCAGAAGTCCCACTTTATACATATTTGCTGCACAATTGCACCGCCTCCAAGAGGACGTGTTTTGAAAATCCTGCAGTGTTAATGCGCCGTTGTTTCCAGATGATGTGAAACGCGGTTTTTCACCCTTCTGTATCCGCACCATCTTTATGGCTTCAAACAAGCGGGTGGCAATGGCCTATACGTAAATGTCAGAAAAAATGGGCTCTGAGTGGAAGGTCACCAGTTCAAATCCCTGGATGCACACTGGAATTGAGAAAGAAATGAGTAATGCTCTCCTCACCCTCAGTAAGTACCGCTGGCTGCCCTTGAGCAAGGCACGTAAATCAAAAACCGCATCGCTGAAAAAGAGAGAGTCTGATCAGCCAAGGTTGCCTGGATAAATAAATGTTTCCAGCCGTGTGGATGGTACTAGTTGTTTGTAGTGCAGTCATGGCAGAGTTGTCATACTCATGTTTTACTATTAAAATTCTGACGTTCTCCAAATTAAACCTGAATTGAATTACATCGCCACAAGTTGAATCTGGGTACCATACTGAATTATTCAACTCTGATGGAAAATGTCCCGCAAATAGAAGTGTGGAGTAAGGATTGTGATTGTTGTGGTGGGCTTGCAGTGCAGTATTTAATAATCTAACAAAGTGCTGTCTTTTCTCTCTCTCTCTCTTTTTTTTGTCTCCCCTCAACGGTTCCTGTCTTCCCCTGTGTCTGTCTGTCGTCTGCTGAAATCATCACAGGTAAGAAAGCAAACATTACCTAGAACAAAAGCTGATAAGTTAAATCCAATACAGAAATAGCAATACAGAAGTCCCACTTTTATTCACTGCACTGCTACTGCATTGTGAATCCACAACCAAGAGGAACTCAGTGGAAAATACAGCAGTCCTAATGCTGGTTGAACTTCTCTAGTGGAATCCACTGCAGTAATGCAGGATGTGAAGGGTGAAGGAACTTCTACCTCTGTTCATACAATGGCTGTGTGCTATAGCCCAGTGGTTCTCAACGTGGGACCGGGGACCACCAGGGGTCCTCGAGGGGGTTCCAGGGGGTCCGCAGCAAATTAATGAATTGTTAAACTTCACTTTCATTTATAAGAATTTAACATGATTAGAGAATGCAGAAGAATGACTGTTTTGATCACAGTTTCTCTGTTATCTCTCTACCTACAATACAGATCTTGGAATTCTGGACAAAATCATATCTAACAATAAAAATATAGTCAGATTCGGGTCTGAGAGACAAAATCTCATCAAATGTGGACTAAACTAGGGTCCTTGATATGAAAAAGATTGAGAATCACTGCTATAGCCAACCTGGAATTCTTGTCAGTTCCCCAAAAGGAGCTTTCATTCATACAAAAAGTTTATGAAATGCACCTTTAATAGAAAATCCGATAGAAGTCGAAGTTTGTTGTATGTTGCTTAACTGTAACAATGTTGCTATATTTTATCTCTTTATTGTTACCCCTCAGAAAATATATTGTATACGCTATATATCCCACCATATGATCTTACCGGACCTTATATCTCTCATATCTTGAGCTTCACCAAAGCCAAATTCCTATTAACTCTGGCCGATATGGCCGCACAGTATTGAATCTTGTTAGATGACAGCCGCTGAGAGATACAGTTTTCTGATTCTCAGAGAAATGGCTTTGGACAGGAACAGTGATTCTCGATCTCCAATTCCCCTCGGGGTGCGTTAAGTTTTTGTTCCAGCTTATCCCTCCATCTAGTCGACTCAATTGTGCTGTTCAGTGAACAGTGAAATGGACTTAGCAGCTCCTCAGTACTGTCAGGTGTGTTTGTTCTCTGAAATAAATGAACAGATGGCTTGCAAACCAACACGGGTCGTGGAGGGTAGAGGTGTGTGTGTGTGTGTGTGCGTGTGTGTGTGTGTACGTGTGTTTGTACGCCCGCATGTATGTGTGAGCCTGCATGTGTGCCTGTTTCTGTGTGTTTGTGTGTGTGTGTGTGTGTGTATAGCTGTTCTTGCCTGTGTGAGTTTAGCCCAGTGCAGTGGGTATTTTGGCATTCTGCAACTTGGCTAAGCTTTGAGTTTTGGACTGTGGGGTCTGGCAGAGAAGAGGAGAGGGGAGAGGAGGATGAGGCAAAGAGAAGGGATGAAAGAGGAGCGAATCAAGGGAACAAGAGATGGGAGAGAGAAAGTAGACTATGGGAGTATGGTTGTGGCTGAAAAAAGAGGGGGATATTAGGAGGAAAATGGAAGAAAGAGAGAAGAGAAGGAGAAACGAATAAGGGGTGGAAGGGGACTGGGTGTGTTCAGGTATTCTGCGGGATTGAAAAGAGAGATAGGAAATATAGAGAGGGGGAGATATCAAGAAAAGAAGAAAGAGGGGAGATGAGGACAGGAAAAATAAAGACGAGATAATTGTGTTGGCATGGTTTTAAAAAACAAAAAAACTAAGCAGGGAGGTGCATGGATGTTGAGAGAGGGGCGGAGTTGCGGATAAAGGAGGAAATTGGTATGAGATGAAGAAGAAGGAACGAAAAGGGTAGATGAGGACATGAGGAGAGGAGATGAAAAGAAGCAGAGTACAAGACAGTTGGCTAGGTAGGATGATGTACAAAATTTTGCAAAGAAAGAAAGAGAAAAGAGGAACGAAGGACAAGTGGGGAGGAGAGGGGAGTGTGAGGAGAAGGTGAGAGTTGGGAGATTAGATTAGACAAGATAGAGATAGATGGAGATAAAAAAAAAATGGAAGGTGGTATGAGAAAGAGAGGGGAGGGGAGGGGAGGGAAAAAGGACAAGATGAGAATGTGGAATGAGAAGGAGGGCAAGAAAAAGGGCAATTGGGGACGAGAGAAAGAAAATGGAGGTGGAGATGAAGTGGTTAAGACGGGAGGAGAGGAGAGGGAAAGATGAGGGAGGTGCGAAATTAGGATGAGACACAAAGAGCGGGCAGATGGAGACTAAGTGTGTTTGAAGATATACAATTATGGACAAGAGGACACATTATTATTCTGAAAATAAGATGGGGAATAAGATGGAGTAGGTGTAGATAGATAGATAGATAGATAGATAGATAGATAGATAGATAGATAGATAGATAAGGAAGGTGGTGATGAGGACAGACAGAAGGTGTGGAAGGAGCGGTGATATGAAGACTCAGTGACCCAAACAGAAGTTCAATTAGCATATGTAAATTACAGCTGCCCCAGGCGTGCCAGCCCCCCCTCCCACCCCTTTCCATCCCACTTTCTTTTTTCTGTCTCTCACCTTTTTCTTTCATTCCCTTAACCCATTAGCCTCATCCTCATCCTCTTTTCCCCTGCCTCCCTATCTCTCTATCTCTCTCTCTCTCCCTCTCCTCTTGCCACCTTTTTCCTCCCTTCTCTCCCTCTTTTATTTCCTCTCTTTTCTCACTGTCACCTTTTGATTTGTTCCCCCAAACCTCCCCCCTCCTCCTTTTTCCTTTCTGCTTCCTCACCTCTGGGCTCCCTCCCTCTTTTCCTCTTTCTCTCATTCTCTCTTTTCTGGTTGCTTGGCAGATAATGTTGGCAGTTCGCTATGCAATTGTTGACGGTATTATGGCACACTTCACTGGGATATTTATGCAGTCAGTAATCTAAGCCAATGAGTCAGCCAGCCAGCCAAACAGTGAGCTAGCCAACCAGCCAGTCAGTCAGTCAGATAGTCAGTCATGGCAGTCAGTCAGCCAGACAGCCAGCCAAACGGGCCTGTCAGCTTTTCAGCTTCACAGCCTTTCTAGTGAACTATAGGAAAACCTGGTCACCTTGAGCTCATCAAATGCAACGCACGCACACACACATGCTCACACACACACACACACACACACACACACACACACACACATGCGCGCGCACACACACACACACACCTCTCAACGTGTAATGAGTCTGACCCTCTACTGATACCATGACCCTTCCAATAATGCTGAACCATCTCTCTTTCTTTCTCTCCCTTTCTCTCTGTCTTTCTCATGCTCACAGCTACTGACACACACACACACACACACACACACACACACACACACACACACACACACACAGAGCCCACACCTCCAGTCCTCATGTCCTATTTCCTTCCTTCCTAACTCCCTTGGCTCACTGCCTAAACACACCTCTCATCTCCAATTTGGACTGCTTTCCACTCTCTGGTCTCTCCTCTCTGTTAGAGCTGTGTGAATCAGGGTAACCCTTTAATGCCTTGCTCCTAAGGCATTGCAAATGCATCAGAAGCATCCTAAACACACTGTGAGTGCAGTCTAACCTCTATTATCAGAAAGTTGTGCAATATGCACACCATGTGTAAAAACCCATGAGGTTACGACTTTCTGAGTCAACCGTTTAGCCAATAACAATTTCAGAACATAAATGATGCAGGTGATTTTCTATCTAATAAAGAGCCCTAAGTGAAGTATTAACTTGACCTTCTTAATAAGGTAGTCAGTAGATTAAATAATATGAAAGAAAAAACATACTTATAATGAACAAATTTACCAGGTTTGTATTCTTTATGACATGAGAGAAGTGTGTGTGTGCATGCTCCACTCTGTGACCTGCATATAAAGCCATTTCACCTGAATGATGAAATATGGTTGTAATAAAGAGGATTTGCTTTTTAATGGGAAAAAAAGTATGCATATGATATCAAAAGATTCAAGATCTGAGAGTTTCATATTGTTTGTGATAGTGTGTTTGTCACTCAAGCTGCCATTGCTGACGGTGAAGATGCATACCCCTCCACTATTTTTGAAAAGGATTTTTAGAACAAATAGAAAAGGATTCCTCTTTCCTCTGCCACACCGGAAGTAAAAAACAGATAAAAGAAGTGGGTAGTTAGGAGCAGTGATAGCCGCCATGGCTGACAAAAGAGTGCCACCTACAGAAAACTCAAACTGCGTCAACAGAAAACCCAAGAAAAAAGACACAGATTAATCAGGATGGCTAAATGGCAAATGTGCTACAAAGGAAAGCAGCCGTCTCTGAGCCAACAGTAGAATGAACATTGGCTTTGCCTTTCCAAGATGAAAAGCACTCCAAGATGAGAAGGGACGATGAGGAGCGATGCAGATGTGGCTCTTTTTCTTTTCGACTGGCAGGTTTCACTATTGTTTATTAGCTGCAGTCTACATTGAGTGTCTTTATTTTTATGTTGGGGCCCACAGTGAGTGCAAACCACCAACACAGTGACTGCTTATCACCAAAGTTATCCCCTAAATCAAGAAAAACAGATTTTCAGGTGTAATGTCATCCTCCATACGGAAGCAAGTTATTTTCCCCACTGTACGTCAGGAGCCACATTCAGGTCACTTAGACAACAGCGTAGCTATGGCTTTGCAGCTGTGTTAGCTAATCTACATGTGACAAAAAATATTTTTTGCCATTGATTATTTCAGTAACAACTAGAATGAGCTAGCAGAGCTGTGCGTTGCGTAAAAGGTTTGGAACTTGGAGCTCTCTCTCCAGTAGAGTGAACCTCGCTTGACCAAAGTTTGTATCACAATGTGTGTTTGTAACTGCAATGGGTAATCTGTGCTGACTACAATGATTTGTGCTGGCGAATATTTTAGTAGATTGAGCTAGCAGAGCTGTCTTTTGTGTAAAATATGTGGATTTTTTTTGTTGTATACTTTTAAATTGTTGCTCATTAAGTCACAATTTGCCAATTATTCTTTAGCTGGTGATTGAGAAAAATATGGAGAAAAAGGTGAAAATGAAAACGATTATCTTAAAATGATTAAACGCTCCAAAGCAACGTTGTGAAATTTTACTTCTTCTTTTGTATATACTTTGAAGCGTGATGGCCCTGGAAGTATTTTACAATGAGTTATGTGTCTCTGACTTTGACAGCCATTACAGTAAATCCAGAAAGAAAACATGATTTAGGTGACAATTGGAGAAAATAAACACTGTAACAGGGCAAAGGCCATGCTTTTCCAAGAGCCGCAGCTAAGATCTGTGCCGGCAGAGATATAACTATAAGCTTAAGTGAAAAATCTGTTTATCTTTCTAATGATCCCAAATCCGTGCATATTGGATTTGGGCATGTGGCGTGCGTCTTTGTATTGTCTCCCGCTACTGTGTCTTGCCTAATGTTTGGTCTTTTTTGTTCAGTAAACACTAGCTCATTTCAGCCTGTTTGTTAAACAGCATCTCATTTTCCATCTCATCCCAGACATCAAACGTCTGTGGAAGCCCTTGGGGTCTTAGCATACTAAAAACCTTAACAAGGTGTACAGGCAGGGGAGGGGTCTCAATAAACACTCCCTTTGATGTCTGTGTGCTTAAGTTCACTAAGGCAACATCATAATAGTCTATATTTCTGCAAGGTTTGTTGTGTTATAATGATTGCAGATCACTATTATGACTGAATCATTTATTTGTCCTCTTTCGAAGTTATTTTTATGATAAGAAGTGAGCTCTATGTAAGAGCTTACTTTTGATTTTCTAGTATGCTTTGTTCTCTAACTTCTCATTACTGTCTAAACTCAAAGAAGAACGGCGGATAAGAGGCCTCTTTGAATTACAGTGCATAGTATATTTTATTATAGAACTGAGCAAGCATGCTGTTTGACTTTTACATATTACTTTGATTTCAAACTCCCATACATCGTCATGTTGGAAATTTTTCACTCTCCTAGACTATAGTCCCATTTCTTTGGCAACACCATTGTATTAATATTTATTTCAGGATTGTCATGCAAGATCTTCATGATCCAAAAAAGCATTTTATTCTCTCAAAGTGGATAAGGAATACCAGATGTTTGCACGAATATAATGAAATGAAACTGGCAGTGAACAAACATCATTTATTAAAAAATAGTGCCACTGTCAGTGCCCAATTTTAGAATGCGTCATGTGGTTCTTAATTATATGTTGACCTTCCATCTTTCAGCAAACATTTTTCTGTTACCATGGCAATCTAGGTTTAGTTGGATAGTCTCTCCTTAGTAATTCAGTCTCTCTATTTCCCTCTATAGCTCTCTATCTCTCTCTGTCTCCTCTTTTCTTTATCAGTTCAATTCAATTCAAATTAGTGGCTGCTTTATTGGCATGACACAAAGGATACATTGCCAAAGCAGAAAGAAAACAATCAAAACAGAACAAATTGGGTATATACTGTACGTTATTCCTCATTAAGTATGTGTGAGACCAGTTAACACATTTTGCAGCTTAAAGGGGAATGCTGCCCATTTTCAGTAGTAAAATATGTCTTTGTCTACCCTTCAGGGAGTAGTATGATCATAGGCAAAAAGCTTGAATCAGTTACCTTACCAGTTACGAACCTTGGATGCTAATTTAGCATGATCCCTTTTCAGTGCAATTCAATGTCAATGGGATCTTAAGACCTGAACCCCATGATTCAAAAGCATTCAAAGTCTCCATTAAACAACAAGATGAATAAAGCGTGGAGGTGGGGTAAAAAAAGAAATAAACGTTACCTTGGTGATGCACACGGCTGTCCGTCTCATGCAGATACAGTGTAGCCGCAAATACTTACAGAAACAGATAATATTGGCAGACCTTCATGAGATGCAATTGCTTTTTCTTTTGTAAAGCAAATAGCACTTCAGAATCCAACCATTACCATCCGAGGTACGTAAGCAGCTCATGTGACCTGACCCAGTTGGGCCAGGCCTCTAGATCCGATTCAAACTTTTTGCCTATGATAACATGCCCAAACTCTAGAGAAAGACATATTTTCCTACTGAAAATGGGCAGCATTTCCCTTTAAATTACACAGAATCTTTTCTCAACATGAAGAAATTTTTGTTGTTGTTTTTTTCAGGACTGAATATATTTTTAAACTTGGTCTTTGTAGCTTATTTTGTCGAAGTAAATCTCTCTCTCTCTCTCTCTCTCTCTCTCTCTCTCTCTCCCTCCCTCTTTCTCTCTCTCTCTCTCTCTCCCTCCCTCTTTCTCTGAAGTAATTCACTGCTGTGCCGAAACATTCGGACTGATACAGTGAGTTTGTCACAACAGATTTCTGTTTGGTGCTGCAGACACTCTGAGTTTGTCCTTAGTCATGTTTTTGTTTGACTCTCTCTGG
Source organism: Centroberyx affinis (assembly GCF_046629955.1). NCBI lineage: Eukaryota > Metazoa > Chordata > Actinopteri > Beryciformes > Berycidae > Centroberyx > Centroberyx affinis. Next base: position 38,695 of record NW_027282218.1, read on the forward strand.
CAATATGTGTCAGACCTTTCATGACATCACACATTTATTTATTCATCTTGTATCCTATACACACACACTGTAACACAGTAGGGCTGTAGGCAATACTTGTCCTTACACTGCTTGACACACAATGAAAAGTGACATTTTTGAATGTTCAATCCAATGTTTTTCATTTTTTTTAAGCTGTATTTTTTCTGTCCCTCGGTGTCCTTGTAGTTGTGCAACTCTACAAATCCAATACAAATGACTTTGCTTTGCAACCGCACCAGGAGTAGTTGTGTATTCATTTGATCATTGTTTTTATCTTTACTTTATTTTAAGTAAAAAGGATATTATAAAGAGGAAGAAAACAGTTTTTCTCATACCACTGAAATAAGAGCTCTGCATGTTTTATTCATTTTGCCATTTTTCATTCATTTATTCATTTTTTATTATTTTGAACATAACAGACATGGTAAAAAAACATCGCCTCACAAATCACCACATGAAGAATAGAAACTTTTGCATGGCAGGATCTCTCCTCTCAGCGTCTCTCTCTCCCTTTCCCCCCTTTTTTTTGCATCTGTCTCCTGTTTTCTCAGTTTCTCTCCCAGAATTCCAAACTCTCAATCTCTGTCTATTTTTCTCACCTTCATTCAGCACCCTTCCCTCCCTGTGCTACAGCTGTGTGATCGTCTCGCCCTCTGTCTATTTCTCTCTCTCTCTTGCGCCTCCCTCTCTCCTCCCCTCTGTTCTGCTCTGGTGTCCAGGGGCCTGAGGGCGGATTTAGTTAGAGAAACAGAGTGAAAATGACAGAGAGCACGCAAGGGAGGAAGACGAGAGGAAGAAAGAAACAGACAGATGAAGCTAGTGTCCTGTGAACCTCTTGACGCTGATCTAGTACAGTATCTGATCCAGTGTCATCCGTTACGAATAAAAAGCTGACCTGAAATCAGCACCAACTTGGAAATGTCCTTGGCTTCCCATGGGACAGCGGCTGTGGGACTCCCCATATTAATCAGGATTTCACAACTCAGTGATCACACACAGAGTCCTAATATATCCAACACAAACATACACAGACCGCCCCATCCCCAGACACATACAGGAACACACTTGCTAATAATAATCATCATCATACTCATCATCATCATCATCATCATCATCATCATCATCATCATCATCCCTATGCATTTTCTTTAACACTTTTCATTAAAAACAAATCTCAAAGTGCTACAGCACAAGAAATAGATGATTAAAAGCAAGTAAAACTACTTTATGGTGGTTCATCCTGTTTCATGGCAACCTCCTCCTCCTCTACTTCCAGTCCAGTGTGTGATGATCAACACAGTCAGACCTCATTAATACTGAGGATGGTGTTGGCGGAGTTTTGTAAGTCTTTTCTTGCATTTTTCACTGCATAGTTTTGATTCCGTAACTGAGGTGGGACCTTGGCTAGCTAAGTCAGTATCATCTTTTAAATCTAGTTCTATGATCACAGGCGGAGCCCCGTGAAATAGAACTCCTCTTCAAACACATTTTTATAGACTTGCTTTTATGTAATTGTTTTGAATCTGATTTGTTATCTTATCTCTTTTTATTTCCTCCGCCAAGGAGCTTATGTTTTGCCCCTGTTTGTTTGTCTGTCTGTCAGCAAGATATCTCAAAAATATGTGAGCAGATTTTCCATTATATTTGGTGGTCAGATAGGCCTTGGCCCAGGGAGCAATTGATTAGATTTTGGTGGAGATCCGGATCTGCGATTTCCGCCATTACACGATTAACCTTTTTTTGGCCATAACTATGAATCTAACAGAGACATAGATTTCATTCCAAATCTTAAAGGTTTTTGCAGGGTTAGCAAATCAATGTAAGTTAAACTTTAAGTGACAGGAGTGATGTCTTTGGGTGTAACAGCAAGTTGGAGAATTGTTCAGCATTGCCAGAGATTTGCACTAGGAGCGCCTTCTAGTTTTATTTATGTATTTTTTTTAACCTATTTTCTCTTGAATGTGTTTCCTCTTTTTATCTTCTCATCTATCTATTAATGCCTTCCAGCAAAGCACTCTGTTTTTAAAATCTGTTTTTAGATAAATGCTATATCAATAAAGTTATATAAGTTATATAGTATATTCTTTGCCCTCACATTTTATGAGTCACCCCACACAGTGACAAGTCCACAGAGCCAGTCTGGCGTCACACATTTTAATTGCTACTATACTGTGTATTACCTTGGTGCTTTTTTTTTTTTCTTGCCACCTGCATTGGTGTAACTGGACATAATTGGATCCTTGTTGTCCTTGCACCCATGATTAATATCCTACCTGGTGACGATGACACTAAGTGATGATGGTTTCTATGTTTTTACACTTGGCTCTTTTAAGTACTCTGACGTGTGATGTGTGGTTTTGCCACTTGACTCCGAGGATGTGCTGTGGGCATTCAGAGTGCCAGTATAGTTCAAGATGCCACACAGTCATACAGGAGGCTGAGAGGCTCACCGCCTCGCAGGCAGCAGTCTTTGTCTTCATGCTCAGCTCTGGATTTTGAAAGACCCTCTTTTTCAGCTGGCCAAAGAAGGCTGAGACACACACAATACACATATACACACACACACACACATACACATGCGCGCACGCACACCACACGCTCATTATAATATATAAAGTGTGCATTATCATATTCCTAATTTGCACCTGAATGGTGAAAGACACAAAAGGGATGGAGGGGACACAGCATAACATTCCATAGCAGGGTCATAAATCTTCTGTCCTTCCTGCCCCCCACTCACCCACCCACACTCACACACACACACACACACACACACTGTCTGATGTGCACTGCAGTAATTAGGTCTTTCAGGTTATGATAATGTTTGTGCTGTTTTCTAGTTCGTCTGCTCACTGGTGCACAGAACGCCATTAATCACACCAGTCTAAATCACATGCTGATTCCGCCACTGTCTCTCAGTGTGTGTGTGTGTGTATGTGTGTGTGTGTGTGAGAGAGAGAGAGAGTGTGTGTGTGTGTGGACCTCATTTAATGGTGTATTTTTTTTTGTTTCTGTACTATCAGAAGAGAGAAATAGAGCGAGAGAAAGAGCAAAAAACTTCATGGCGTCGGGAGGAAGACAGAAAAAAAGTAATGTAGCTGTTTTCCCTAATAACGTACACTAGGCAGGGTTTAGCATATCTCTCTCTTTCTTGCTCTCTTCCTGCCTTAATCTCCCACCCTCATTTCTCTCTCCAACTCGCTATCTATTCCAACCCCCTCCCCCTTTCCACTCTTTCTTGCCGTCTCAGTGTTGGCAGGCTATAGGCACCGGAGCGTGCCCCCCAGCGGATGAAGCTCAAGTGATATCTCAGTGCTTACAGGAAGAAGCGCTCTTTCAGAAAATAAAAAGTCACTGAGAGAATGTAAACGTGGACACATTTTCCACAGCACTGGTAGTATTGGGTAGCAGGGAAGTGTAGAGAGTAGGGAAAGTTTCCTTCAACTGGAGGACGAGGGTTCAAGCCTCTGACCAGGGAAAAGAGAATTTCCCTTCAGCGATCAATCAGATATCCGATGATCATTATTATCTTACAGGTTTTCCCCCTTAGATTCAACTGGAATATTCAAGCTGCAGCAATGTCTCTCAGTCTCTGCCATTTGTTTCTTTGGTTCACTAAGATTTTGAAATGCTGCCAAGCACTGCTGCTCAACCGTGATTTGTAAAAGAAAACTGACTTTCAAAAGAAGCTGGGTCGTCCTCTTAAGCGAAAACCGCATAGCAGTGACAGAATCTTTCTCATACTGAAGATTCGGGTGGGAGATTACAGTGTTGGGAGTGTCAGCTTTGGGCAAAGATGGGTAAGTGGGGTGTCGATCAGCATTGCATGCAGGTAATGATGTTGACCAACTCCACTTCACCACCCAACCGCATACACACACACACATATAGTGTTTATACAGTCTTTCCCCTAGCACTGGTCTATCACACAAGTCAATATATTGTTTTGATTTCAATAGACAAAGAGTTTTAGTATCCCTAATGTTGCTTTAGAGCCATTTTGTTCGCGGCAAGATAAATTTATGAAGGACCCACACACACACACACACACACACACACACACACACACACACACACACACACACGCACACACGCACATACTCCGGCTCGTTCTGATGTCATTTCACCCTTGATCCTCCTCCATCATTCTATTCTACAGGATCTATTCTTATCCTTGTTATCATCAGCAGATCCTTTGTAGATGATAAGCTCACAGATATAGCGAGCATCATTTCTTCCCAGGTCCTTCAAGGTTCAAGGCTTTGCTCGAGGCTCTGTCTCACTTCTCTTCTGGTGCCTCAAGTTTAGAAGAGTGCACCCAGAAGTCACACGAGAAACGAATTTGTCACTAAATCTTTTGTTTGTTTATTGTTAGTTTGTCAATCGTTGCCTCTTGGATTCCATCTTTTTTTTCTAATTTTACATGCTGGCACCCAGTTTCATGAAAGCATGCTGTATTCTCCCTCTTATCACACTGGGACCTACCAGGTGACCAATAGAAAGCGGTTTTGAAATAAAATGACATCAGCCTGTATGATGTCATTGCTCTCTAATCTCTAGTCTAATCACTTGTATAGAGAATATATTATAAAATTAGCTGCATAGCATGTGTCATGTGAGCTGTATAGCATGTGTCCATGTGAGCACAGAGATCAACGGCCATGGACAACAGAAGAGATCTCCGGGGACTGAAGATCACATGCAGTCTCAGACATTTCATCTGGAGCTACATTTTGTTTTGTTCTCTGACTTTCATTTGCTCTCTCTGCAACCTTTCATTCCACTGTTTTCATCCTCCTACTCTTTCTTCCTTTTCCCCCTACTCTTTTGCTCTGTACCCACACGTACTGTATGTAGAAGCTGATCATCTGCAGAAATGGTGTTGCCTTTGAAATATGCTTGGTGTGGCTTTTACGGGGGTGGGGGGGGGTTAAAATGCCCCCTTGTTAAAATTACCCCAGACTGTGGCTGAGAAAATGTGTCGCCACATCACTGCACACAGTAGCCTACTGAGACAGCAGATACAACAAGTCTTTGTTCTCCATCCCTATTTTTTATTTTTGTTTCAATGAGAAAGAGAAAAAAAAACTTGCTCCTTATATCCAATTACTCCAGCTAAAATATTGATGCAAAACAGTTTGACTCAGCCTTTTGAGTAAATCTATTTTGCTTTGTCTTTTAATTACAGAAGATATTATTATTATTATGTTGTATACACAGTAGATCATAATGGATTTACTTAAGAAGATGATCCAAATTGATGCCTTTATTGAAATGCAGCAACTACTATCATATTTCTGAGTGCATTTTCAGCCACAGTTCATTAACTTTAAATCTGCAAATCTATTCCATCGACAGCTATTCCCTTATCAATTTATGACTAAGCTACTGTTAAAAGGCTCAGGAATAGTCAGTTTATCCATAGTCATTGAAACTATACAGCACAACAATCCAACGTCAACACATGGACCGTGTGATTGATGGACTGATTGATTGATTGATTGATTGATAATGGTCCAAAAACACCCCAATCCAATCCCCAAGCCTATAACCTCCACGTCAGTTTTCGGAATACAATACTATTGGTACACTCAGCTGTAGTCCATTACCTCCGGGTTTACAAGCCTGAAACACTTAGAACCCATTCATCAGCTCTCTGACAAGGAAACCTACTGCAAACAGATTCAGTCATGCAGTGAATCCTCTCCGTTTGCCCCCCACAGCATTTCAACTTCTGACCTCAGCGTCCACCTGCACAGAAGCTCTTTCATCGTACAGCACATCTTTATGACTAACACACACACACACACACACACACTTGCAGGACATACATGCGCACACACATATGTTACTCACAGGACTAGTTATACACACAGACCCACATACACACATACAAATACAGACACACTTAAAAGCCTCATCACCTTTGACCTTCTGACCCCAGTTAACTAACTAACCTCTTGTTATTGCGCCCGTTCACTGCACCCCTTTGTGTGGGGCCTCACTGAAAAGACCCAGTCATGCAGGACAGGTAGCCTCCAGGCCTTTTCAGCTTCTAACCTATCACCATTTCCATACATCTTTTTTCTACACTGACGCACATGTAAACATATAGACTCAGTCATTTGTCCGTTTGTAGACTTGAACTTCTACCCTTTGGCTTGTATAGCTTTGACCATTTGCTTGCATCTCTATGCTATGCTGACGTGATGTCCTTCTGCTAATGTCGATACAGAGCCCCGCAAGATGCACAAGGACAAGACAACAAGAAGTGCACTTAAGCATTTCTACATTTCAACCCTTAACCTTGTTTACCTGTGATGGCGTGTTATGAAAGCAGATTGTTCAGAGGTTTGTAAAGGCTTTTGCAGCACTGCATAGCCAATAACCTCTGCTACAAATGTGTCCAGAATAATTTTTTTTGGGGGGGGGGTCCGTTTCAGTCCTGTGATGCATCTTTACGTTCTGATAAGATAAGACAAAGGTCAAATAAAGGTCAAATATAAGGTCATATATGAACAAGACTGAACGACCAATGATAATTATAGTTGTAGCACTTTAATGAGATGCGTAATAAGAGGTGAGCACCTTCTTCTAGAAGACAACAACTTATTTTGTCAAGGCCACTTGTGTTATCTATGAGATTTTTTTCACATTCCAGGCTCACAGTTCTGTGAGAAACACACAAGATGTTACTTTAGAGTTTAATCTTGTAATGGTGAAGCAGATTCAGTATTCTTGAGTTTTAGGCACTTAAGATGTTAATATGGGTCAAAGTTTACATATTAAGTGAGCATATAGGAATGTTGCTTAGTATAGGTATACTTTTCCATTTCTTCCTCCACAGCGCTTTGAACTGTAGTACATGTTGAACACATACAATCCACGTAGCTGTTCCTACATTTGAACCCTTAACCTTCTTGTTTACCCATGGCCATGTGTTACTAATGAAGGGCGCGCCTCAGCACTATATGACTTGACTGTTAAGGAGCTGGTCTCCCGTCTAGTAAACTTCATGATGCAAACATTTACTCCCTTTGCATTTGAACTTAATTTGAACTTAATACTTTGCTGCATACCATGCTGTGTTCTATTTTAAGACCAGTTAATGTCATATTTGTAAATACGCAATTAACCACACAATGACTCTGTGCTGAATGGGATTAAATTCAATATCAGAATAGCCTGAAATGGAAATGAATCTTAAAATTTAATCATCTAAGACTGAACTTGTAACCTCTAGCCATGCATGGCTCCACTGTACTACTTTGCCTATTGTTTATCACAGCAATGCACTAATATACTTACCTCAGCCTTTTCACCACCTGAACTCCTGACCCTATTATTTAACTGTGACAATTTCTTTACTTGTCTGTGTTCTGTTATTGTATAAACAGGAAGGGATGGTTTTGGGGTGGGTTGGGCAGTGTGTGGTTTGTGGTGGGGGTGATTTACCCGACCATTCCCCTAAATATTTCCCGTTAAATTTTTATTCACATTGATAAATATCTGTTAAGGCTAAAACATGTTGAAAAAGACATGATTTAGCCTTAACAGGTATGACAAGATTTTGTCATACCTCTCTTTGTTGTTTTGATCTTGCACTTTTGGTATCTGTTTTTTTTCATTTACCATTCCTCTTTAGTGGAATGTTTTTAGTAATGTTTCACTCAGACTAACTGGTATCCTTTGGTTTCTCCATAATAATAAAGTGATACTTCATTGATCACCATAGGGACATTGTCTTTTCACCAATAGGAGGTCAGAGCAAGGACCAGCTACTAAATAGTACTGGTACCTGGAACTGGTATTCATTGTCTTGCCAAGCAGGGCTTGAACCCTGGTCCTCCAAGTAAAGGACAGTTCGACTACTCACTACGACCCCCCGCTGCCCCAAGTGCTTGAGGAAGGAAAAAACAACAACATAATAAGTCAAAGTCAACATATCCCTTCAAGGTGGAAAGATACTGCTGGCAGTGTAGCAGAACTTAGTCATAACCCCCCCCTTGCCCCACTGAAAACATTTCATAGTCATGCTGCCTAGTGCCATTGGATCTTGTGATCTCTCTGGCACTAGCAGTATAAGGTTGAACTCTACACCCAGCGCTTCGAGGTTCACCGTTCTGTGTGAGCTCAACCGCATCAGTGGGTTCTCATATTTCTGTATCCCTTAAGTTTTTGAGGGCCGAAACTAGAAGCCAACCAGTCAGCCACTTGAACCAGTCAACCACTCAACCACTGACAGAACTGAGCCACTCCTCCAGCCTACATGTTTATCCTGTGAGTAACATACCACCTCGGTTTCCATGTATTTCTCTGGGGGCTCCTATGGGCCGGTGGTTGTGTTTAATTCAAGTGTGAGTGAACAACTAGGCCACTACCAGTTACTGTACACATTCCCCGCTGCTGATCATGGAGCTACATGTTTATGTTCACCAGTGCTGTTTATAGCACCAACAACACAGAGAGGGCATGTTGAGGTTAATGTGGAAACCATCTTAGACTTAACTATACGGTAGATATGCATATTTAATGATTCATGCAAACATGCTTGCTATGAATAGTAAA
>NW_027282219.1:0-7500 GCF_046629955.1 Centroberyx affinis
CTACTGTTTCTGCTACTATCTACTACTACCAGGCTACTGTTTGTGTTTTATGTCTTATTGTTTTAAACTGTTTTCTGGTCTTATTTTAACTATTTTACTCTTGTGAAACACTTGATGACTTGCTCTGTGAAAGGAACTATAGAAGTTCATCATCCAATATGTAATGTGCAAAGTGTTATCATTTTGTCAGCTAAGGTCTAACATAGGCTACCTATCCTTGAAAAAATACGACATTTTGTTCTCATTGTGTTCTCATTATGTGTACGTTACTTTCTTTCAAATGTTCAATAGCTATCTCATTTTGGAGCAAAACTTCCTGCTCTAATCAACCCTCATCCTACCAACATATTTAACATACAAGGACTACCGACTGGGGTCCAAAATGTTAACTTAGTATTTCTTCTCAAAACATTATTAGTTATGTAATTAATGTCATCTGAAAAAAACAGATAATTATTATTTTAGGAAAGTTACAGTTAATTAAATGATGTATTGTATTTGTGACTTTGAACATCATGTTACCTTAGGAAGAGCAGTATTTAGGGTCACAGAGCCCCCCCCCCGATAGTGTGTGGTACTTTAAATTAGGACCCATGGCAAACATGAACTCAATAAATAGTTCCATCTATTAAAACTGCATAGGCGGAATTGGGTGCTTTTGACTGGAAGCAACTAATTAAAACTAATTAAAACAGAAACAGAAAACAATGATATGAAGTCATTAGGAACAAATTGATTCACAAAGTCATGAAAAATTGGAATGATAGAATAAAGCACCTGTGAGATATGACAAAAAGTATAGCTCTGGGGTCTGTGGGTACCCCAGTTTTTAGGATGAGGGTTAAGGAGAGAGCCGCTGCAAAAAGGCATGTAGGAGATATTCATGTATGTGCTGAATGTACCTGCCATGTAAGACAAGGGCCAATAAGACTGGAAAAATAGTTAGAGTGAACTCTGTGTGACTTCTGCAGTCTGGTCAACGCTTCACCTCCAGACACCTTCCCACCCGCTCATCCTCACACACACACCTTCCACCTGACAACACCGTCAAGGACGCACACACACACACACACACACACACACACATACACACACACACACACACAGTTTAACGCACACCTTCCACCTGACAACACCTTGACTTTTGTTCTCTCTCTCTTGTTCTCTCTCTCTCCTCTCTCTCTCCTTGTCACACAAGAACACACACACACCTTCAACCTGACAACACCCGGTCTCTCTCTCTCCCTCTCTCTCTCTCTCTCTCTCTCTCTCTCACACTCTCTCTCTCTCCTCTCTCTCTCTCTCTCTCTCTCTCTCTCTCTTTATTTTTATCTCTCCCTCCCCTCAAAAACACATTTATAGACTAATTTTGAATTTGCAGCAGGGACACATGCGCGTACACACACACACACACACACACACACACACACACATACACACACACACACACACACAAGGCGTTGCAGCCTTCCCTCACTTAGCTCTTTGGATCAAGGTTGATGATGTCAACAAGTGAACTTAAACTGTCACTGTTTGGAACACACACACACACACACACACACGCACACACACACACACACGCATGCTTGGAAAAAATGCACTGAGTGTACAAAATACCAGGGCCAACTGCTCTTACCATGAAACAGACTGACCACGTGAATTCAGGTGAAAGTAAAGGTCCCAATATTGATTTTCCTATCATAACAACCTTTTCAAAACACAGTTACAAACCCCTTTACAAAAGATTAACAAAGAAATCTGCAGCAAAAGCAATAAGGCAAGAAATGAAAACAAGAAAGACAAGAATCAAAAAACGGGACGTCGAAAACACAAATTTACTGCAAGTCTATAAAAAGAAGTTTTAAGAAGTCTAGGATGATGGCAAAGGCCCGATCAAAGGAGATAATAAAGAAGAATATTTAGACTGTGAAGCAAATAATACATGGATATGTGGCGTTTAATATTTCATAGAATATTGTAGGGTGTTCACAAATTGGACACATTCATACATGCAAAAAAACACATTTGCACCCACGCACGCATGCATGAGCACACATGTACACACACACACACACACACACAGATGGAGTGCTTTGCTATAAGGCTGTCTGTGTCCTTGATGTGAGGCCTCTCTGTATTGATTAGCTGCTGTTTAAAATATGAGCGGAGGAGGGAGGAAGACCACCCATCACATTCATCGCTGCCTGTTAATCGATACGGGACATTAAATCTATAGAAACCACAGAGGGAGGAGGGGGGGAGGGAGAGAGAGAGAGAAGGTAAGGCTATAGTGTTAAGTGTGATGATGAGCGCATGCTGCATTGAAAAGTAACACAAGCTCTGTCTGCTGACCGCTCCTTCCTTCCTCTCCAGAACAGACAATGCTTTACATTCACGGAAACATAATGGTGTCGTGTTGGATTTATCAAATCTGTTTGGGAGGAGAACATGGGCGCGGTCGGGACAGGGGAGGGATGGAGAAGTGTGTGTGTGTGTGTGATGTGTGTGTGTGTGTGTGTGTTTGTGCGGGGGAGACATATCCTTTCTAAGAGCCTGCACTAAATTGTAAATTGTCAAGAATATATTTAACAATTAACTATCAAAAAAATCACATTATATTCACATTCTTAATATGTAAGTGGTGTGTGTGTGTGTGTGTGTGTGTGTGTGTGTGTGTGTGTGCTTTAGCCTTTGTGTTCATAGATATGCTGAGAAGCATATTTCACTGGAGGAATCCCCTAACAATTTGGCACAATGCCTATTCGCTCTCTCACACACACACACACACACACACACACATACACACACACATGCACACACACACACAAAACCGGAATAGACATATTGACCCTTAGCCCACTTAGCCTGTTAAATGGCAGTTGTGCATTTGCCTCCCCCACCGCTTCCCCCAAAACACACACACACACACACACACACACAGACACACGCACACACACACACACACACACACACACACACACACCACCGGTGACAGACATACTGCTCTACACTGCAGCCAAACAAACAGTAAAAAAACACCAAGCTCAGCAGTCTTCTGACAGGCTTAACACAGTGTCTGCTCTCTCTCTCTCTCCCTCTCTCTCACTCTCAAACACTCACTCACACACACACACACACACACACACACACACACACTATCTTCTATTTAGTGCCCACTAGCCAATTCGTCCTGCCTTCAACCTGAAGGGTTTGTCTGTATGTTTGTTTGTTTGTTTGTTTTTGGCATAAATCCATCTCTGTAGCGGAGCTGCAAGACAGACAGGCAAACAGACAGACACACACACACACACACACAGACGGTCAGACTGGCTACCCTTGGTGCCACCCTAAATTTTGTAGGACACACAGAAAAATTAAGGTGTGAACTGGAACCATTTCTGGTTCCACAAAGACCCTTTCAGCACAAGGTTCCTTTTAAGAACCATTCCTGCACTCCTTTGCTTAGACTCCTGCATTGTGTTTTTGTTTATCTTTGTCTATTTGCAATTGCACAATATATACTATGGAGGGGTTTGGTTATTTTCCACATTTATGCCATCACCCTCCATCCAATAACTAAGAATTAAGAACCTTTTAATATTCCAAAGAACCATACATGGAAAGTTCCTCAAAGGTTTTCTGTGTGTACGTCACTTGGCTGTTTAACTCTGATTGACACAATGAAATCACCTGAAACGTTATAAGATATTTCACAGTCCAGCCCACAATCTGTTTTCATCTAAATAATCATTGGACAATACAAGTCAAATGAGTCCTTGCAATAATAGAAACTTTGTCCTGCATGTGATAATTTGTCTCTGAACATATTCAAACTGAATCTTGTGTACGCACAATTGATTAAAAGCAATCAACAGACCTCAGTAATCAGAGGTACAGGTCACTGGAGCTGGTGGAGAAATGTGTGAATGAAGGGGGAAGGAGGGAGAACATGAGGGGCGGAGGGAGGATGGAGTAGAAGGTGTGAAAGAGAGAGGTTGAAGACAGGAGGAAGGAGTGAGGGAAGGAGGGATGGTGAAGGATACAGACGAAAGGCTGGGTCACACTAAACGATTTTTAGGTAACAATTTAGATTAGGGAACACATATTAACTATTGACTATGGGTTTTCCTTCAATAGCTTAATAATTTCCCTTAATAATATGTGATACTAGCACATTATAAACCCCATATTCCAGGCACATAGACTCTTTACATCCAGCTCCACTTGCTCCACTCTTGATAAGTTGTTATCAAAACAAATGTATAAAATGACAACCTGGATCAGCCCACATAGCAAGTATGCAGTTACAAATTAAGTGAAAGTATGACACAAAATACTTCATCATTGTCAACCTTGTAACAAAGTCACTTCAAAATACACTTGTCATGTAAATGCAAGTTGTAGTTCCTGTGAACTGTTGTGGATGATTGGGAAAATGCTTACAGTGATTACAGTCTTGTAATTTGACCTAAGATGAACAAGAAAGAGCATAAAAGTGGAGAAGATCCGCAACAAACCTGAAACAGCCTGAAGCAGCATTTGCAAATACTCATTGTGCTTTGTTTTTATCCTACATAGGTGCCAAACGGGTGTGTTTCTTTTCCATATAGGATAGTTGAACGACTGCCAGAAAGTATAAACAATCACAGGACATTATTTTGAAAGTATATTTAGTTCACTTTTTGTGTTTGGCAAGCTTCCCTAATATTCCAAACTGCTTAGGAACAACACAACAACAATTTCAGCACGTTTCAGCAGTTTCCAGTTTATGTGGTAGGCCTTGATAAGATCTTGTGGTAGGAAAAACAGAGTGAAGAAGGGAGGAACACGTACTGAATCAAACTAAAGTTATTTACTTAAACCAAGCGGCCAAAACCACGGGTGAATTTTGAAGCCGATAAGGAAGTGGCGGCAGGTGGCGACTCCTCTAACGTCCGTTAGATGCTGGGTCCAAAAAGACTCCAAACTGCCCAATTCCATGCAAGTCAATGGGACCAGAACCCGACTTCTGCTAAAAATATAAAGTCAACAAGTTTTTCCGACAAGAGGTTATGGACTCAGTAGCTAATTTCACTTCTTCTAATGTGTGTCCTTATTCCGATTTTCAAAATAATTGTGCCATTAACAGGATATAACAGATATAATGGGTTGTGTTTGCCTAGTGATCGACAGGTCGCCCCACTCAAACTCCACCCCCCTCCACCTTGGCTCCACCCTCGGCCTCTCTTTGGCTGCTCCAGCTCCAAAAAATGTCAACATGGCGGCGACCGTAAACACAATCTCCAGGCTTCAAAACGGCCCTTCGGAAGCCAGTGGGTGACATCACACTCACTACGTCCATCTGTTTTTACAGTCTATGATTTAAACAGATGTGTTGCACAGCACACTTCCCCCAGAAATCCAGAACAAAAATGGAAAGCAACCAGTTAAAGTAATAAGAATCCCTGAAACCATGACAGAGCACACACACACAAAAAAAACTAAATTCAACTGCAATACAGGACAGAAATCAGAGAGCAACTGCAACAAATAACAGCAAGTTATGCATGAAGGAAGGATAATAAAGTGTGAAATGTTTTGGTTGGAAGAGATGGATGATAAAGTGGGTAAAGGGGTGTGAAGGAGGGGTGGAGGGGAGAAGAGAGAGAGAGGGAGGGAGGGAGGGAGGGAGGGAGGGAGGGAGGGAGGGGGATTCAGGGCAGGAGGTTATGTTCGGGTCAGGGAGTTTCTCACTTATTATAAGACTTCGACACAGAGGGAAATGTCTGTGATGAGGCAGCGGCACCCTGGAGATGCGAAGACGTGACAGGAAGCTTTGAAGACAAAATGAAGTGAAAAATGTCTTTTTTTCATTTTTTCTCGTGTTAAGGCGAAGCGCCACGGGTGAAGAGAGAAAAAATGATTCCTTTCATCCTAGGAGGCAAAGGAAGGAAATGTTCTGTGGTGAATATGAACACAAATACCAACACATTTTTGGCTTTCATTTGTTTTGTTGTTAACATATTCAAATGAGTTAATACCTCATATATGCAAATCAGTAGATACAGTCGAAGTGCATTTCCCTGCTTCATTTTGATGAATAACGATAGTCGATAATTTACAGGGGGATTTTCATTTTATTTTTTAAAGAATTATGGATATGGATCATGCATATCATGATAATGTAATATTTTATCATGTAAAATACCCCATAAAAATATAAATTAAAAACATTTACATTAGTTTTGTAATTATTGTGTTGTGTATTTTATTAAACTACAGTACTTGTATAAGCCAAAATTGACCAGTCCAGACAAAATCACCATTTTCACCTGTGGTTTTGGTGGTAAATTTCATGTTTAATTTCTGTACAACCTCCCAAGAGAGGAGAGGAGAGGAGAGGAGGTAGGGAGGAAGTTTGAGAAGTGCAAAGAAGAGGAGACATGAGGTGGATGGAGAAAGGAAGGAGGAAAGGAAAGGAGGGAAAAGGAGCCAAGGGATGGAGAAAGAAGAGGAGAGGAGAGGAGAGGAGAGGAGAGGAGAGTTCAAACGAGAAAGGAGGCGAGGAAAAGACGAGGAGAAGAGAAAAGTTGAAGGGAAAGGCAGGAGGGAAGGGGAGAGGAGAGCGGGAGATCAAAGGCGGTATCCTGGTGATGGAGACGCTGATAGTAACTGTCTCTCCTCCATTATTCATCAGCCAGCTGTGCTGTAAGTAGGTTAAACTTTTCAGAGAGAGAGAGAGAGAGAGAGAGAGAGAGAGAGAGAGAGAGAGAGGTGGAGAAGGGGAGACAGGGAGATAGACAGGCAAAATGACGAGAATGAGAGAAAGAGAGAGGAGGTGAATGAGGAATGATAGGACTGGTGTTGAGAGAGAGAGAGGGAATGGAGAGGTGAGAGACCAGTAGACAGGCAGGTATGAAGAGAGAGAGGGAGAAGGGTGTGTGTGTGTGTGTGTGTGTGTGTGTGTAGACAGAGAGACAGACAGCCAAAGAGATAGAGATAAAGGCACAGAGACAGACAAAAATCGATGAAAACAGAAAAGAAAAGTGGTCAAGAAATAGCAAACAAACATGATGAGACTAGACTGTGATTCAGTTTGCCTGGGGGTGAATGTATATGTACACACGCACACACACACGCACACACACACACACACACACACTAACACTCACACATGCATGGAGGCATGTACGGTTGACATCACACATAATCTAAAGCACAGAAATGAACACGCGACGTTGGAGGGAGGGAGGCAGAGCGGAACGCTGACATTCACACGTCGCATGCAAAATTTAAAGAAGCAACACACGTGTGACACGGGGTGCACACGCCATGTTCCTCAGCGTGACAGTGCCGTGTACAGCTGGACCCCGCTGTAGTAGTGAGGTGCAGCATGTCACAGAGATAGAAGCCGTCCTGTAGTGTGTGACTGTAGAACCCATCTCCAGGATACAGCATCGTTTCAGGGTCAGGAACATTTTGAATCGCATCAACTTTGTGAAATGAGCACAAACGCATTTG
>NW_027282219.1:10000-42500 GCF_046629955.1 Centroberyx affinis
TGTACACATGTGCTTTAAAGGAAAAACTTTAAAGGAGAGCTGAGTGCTGAGTACAAGCTGTTCCTCTTTCGTCTCTCTCTCTCTCTGTGTGTGTGTGTGTGTGTGTGTGTGTGTGTCCCTTGCGTGAGGAAAGTAGAATAACAGATCAAGCTGAATTTGGCAATTAAACATGATGAGTATATGGGGATGCACACACACACACACACACACACACACACATACACAAAGCAAGATGGGGAATGCTGATCTCGCTGTAAACTTATTGTGTGTGTGTGTGTGTGTGTGTGACGCAGGGCTGGGGGAGCACAGCAGGGGGTCGGCAGGCTGCCTGTATAGAACATAATGGGTGCGTCCGAGTCTGAAGGAGGGACAGCAGCCGCTCACTTCAAGAATAAAGACGGTTAAAGGAGTAATCTGTATAATTTTCATAGACATAAATGTCCCTTTTGCTACTCTTTATGACCAATTGATATAATACAATAGTGATTCAACCCATCGCCAGTTCATAAAAGCTTTTATATTTGCTGTTCAAAACACTTTAAGTCGCTTTTCTCTACTGTACAATTACCAATTATCAAAGTGATTGGGATGCGATCACACCTACAGTTCATTTTCTTTGCGATTAGTTTAGGTTCACACTGCCCAATTACATGTGAACCAGGGTTTGTAAG
Organism: Centroberyx affinis; assembly: GCF_046629955.1. Lineage (NCBI taxonomy): Eukaryota > Metazoa > Chordata > Actinopteri > Beryciformes > Berycidae > Centroberyx > Centroberyx affinis. The sequence continues at coordinate 10,672 of NW_027282219.1, forward strand.
CAAAAGTCACATGGACTCACAAGGTAGCTTCTTTAGTCACCGCTGACCATTTTTGGTCTTTAAAGCGTGTTTTGTTTTGTTTTTTATTTTTATTTTCTTATTTTTTTGTTCTTTTTTGTTTACTTAGTCTCCATCTTTGTTGCTCAGCGCTCATTGCTGTGGTGTTTCTTCTCTGCACTTCCCACAGATCACCTGTCAATCAGAGTGTGTCCAGTACTGTAACATCTCTTTCCTTGGGTTTTTTCTGTTGATAAAGTTCCAGTTGCTTTTCTGTTTATTCCAGATGAATCGCTCCCGGAAACATACAACACCTAACTTCCTGCACGCCAGAGGATTTTCCTCAGAAAAAGAGCTGCCCGTTGTTTAGAAAAGGAAATGTCAAAGCTTTCTTGAACTGGGTATAGGTTGAATTACTTGTGTCTTATCAATTGTCGATAAAGAATAGCAAAACAGAAATTTATTTATATGAAAATGTCATGGATTATTACTTACTTAGTCACAAAACTTGATTACAAAAGCAGTGATTGTGTATGATATCGTAGGTACATTGGATGGTTCTTGAGGTGCATCACAGTTTTTTTTTAATCCAAGTCTTGTGTCTTTCCACACTCTATCTTGACTTGTGAGGATAATTTAGCACTAGACCAGAGTGAAAGCTAAAACTACAGGTGACCAGGATGCTAAATAAAAGACACACAGAGGGATAAACCAATCAAAGTGCACAGAACACAGCCAAGACCGACAGGCAGAAACACCTGAAGCTTCGTACAGAGCAAACAGAGCGTCAGGCCTGAAGGAAGACAAACAGAGGCAGGCCGACCGAGCACAGCTGTCTGTGACCCCGTTTCTCCAGCCACAGCAGTGGCAACAGCAGTGTGTGTGTGTGTGTGTGTGTGTGTGTGTGTGTGTGTGTGTGTGCCAGTGTGTGTGAAAACATGCCTGACTGCGCATGCGCGTAAGAGTGTGTGTGTGCAAATATTTGGGTCTGTTGCATAAGGACAGACACAAACACACATACATACACACACACATACATACACACACACACACAGACACACACACACACACACACACACACACATGCAGACCGCACTGCGATCGATGTGATGGGTCAGCAGCAGCAGGACCATCAGCGGTTATGTGTGGAGTAACGCTGCTGTTCCCAATCCACACACACACAGGATGATTTCCTTGCTTATATATAAATTGTTCATCCAAAGTCACACTGAAAAATTACTTTTCCACCTTTGTAGCTCATTCTATGATACCATACACCTATTTGACGATTTATGCCAAAAAAACCAATAAAAGATATATTATTGTATTTTTATATAAAATCTCATTACTTTTACTTTCTGGAAGATGAAAACTATTTTCTGGTGACTTCATCATGTACCAGGAGGCAACGTAAAACCTTCAACCAATAAAACATCTCAGATTTTTGAACGGTCCCGCCCCTCCGCCCCTCCGCCCCTCCGCCCCTCCGCCCCTCCCATCAAATCAAACTGCCTTTCTGTGGCGAGGAGATGGCAACACACAGTCATATATTCTGGTCATGTAAAATAATCAGTGGCTTTTGGGAAAAGGCTATTAGAGAAATCTCAAACATTTTCAATATAAGTTTAAACAAAAAGCCATATATTCTGGTCATGTAAAATAATCAGTGGCTTTTGGGAAAAGGCTATTAGAGAAATCTCAAACATTTTCAATATAAGTTTAAACAAAAAGCCATTCATTTCATTATTAGGGAAAATACCAGATGAGATCATTTGTTTTTAGTAATAAGAGTATCCATGATCAAGCAAATAACAAGGAATTGGTCTAAGGTTGATGACCTAATTAATTGTAAATGGAAAGATCTGATAAATGAAATCTAAATAACTATGAGAATCAGGAATCAAGTCCATGTTTTTGAGGAAAGATGGGAAAATGGGAGAAGTATAGAACAAAGGATGTACAGTAATTAGGTCTCTGTAAGATGTGTGAAATGTGTGAGCACATTTTGATAATAAGTTAAACTTCTCAAATAGAAACATTATATATTGTTTATCTAGGCTGAAATGATTTATCCTCCAATTTTTACATACTCTAGCTATTTGGTAATGTATCATATTATCTGCTATTAAAACTAATGTATTCATGTTATGATTTAGTAGTATTCTTTATTTTGATCATGTATTTTATATATTATTATGTATTTATTATTCTTTAATCATGGCTTACTCAGTTATTATGCTTTGTTAACTTTTTTTCATTACTTACTTTCATTCACGTATATAAATCTGTCAAAAATGCAAAACTAAAAAAAAAAAAAAAAAGCTGCCTTTCTCTCCCTAACTGATCTCCCATTGGTTTACACCTTTGAATGATCCCTTATGCCCCGCCCCTACATCCTGTTTCAACAGGAAATGCATCACATTAAGGAAGCAAGATGCTCTCAAAATGTCGTTTCAGAGTCATTCTCTGGCTGTGTAACCCTGTTTTTATTTATTTGTTTGTTTGTTTGTTGTTTTGTGGATACCCAATAAACCTTTTTTAATACAGACTCTCTCTCTCTCACACACACACACACACACACACGTGCCCCTTGGTCCTCCTATGTGCACATGACCAGCAGGCTGTGTGTGTGTAGTGTCGTCACTGCTGCTCTCTCCAGTCGGCCGCACAGGGAAATCTAGGGGAATCCCATGCCACAACTCCCCCATTGTTTTATTCCCCATCCGCTGCAGGCGTTCAGCTTCTCCTCCCTCCCTCCCTCCCTCCCTCGCTTCCTCCTCTCTACCTTCATTCCCTTGCCTCCTCCCTCCCTCGCTTCCCACCTGGCTCCCATTTCCCCCTCTCTTCTCTCCCTCCCTCCCTCTTCACGTTCCCTCCCCTCTTCTCTCCCCTCAATTCAGTCCAATTCAATTCAGTGTGATGCTGTACAATACAGTCTACTTCAGTGCAGTACAGTACTTCAGCCCAGTTTCAGTTCAGCTGAATAAAACTTTATTTTCCCTCCCCCATGGCACAATGAAATGGATATGATGAGGAGGAAAAATGAATCATTAAATGAATTGTAAAAATTAATTCTGAAGCAAGTTGCTTCTGTCTCCCTCTGGAGATTTTTATAGCTGCAGTTTTCACTGTCAAGGCTAGTTATGGTTATTTTTTATTGAGTTGTCATATGTTTTTTATTATTATCAATGTGTTCAGCAGTAAATATTTAACATGATCTCCCATTAGCCAAATGCCTGACTCCTACCAGTGAATTATCTGTATGAGCGGCAGCTATAAATGCCTGAAACCTAAAATTTAAAACAGTTGCAAGTCTCCTTATTGTCAGATGTCATGAGCCAATAAGCTTCTGTCCCGATCTGGAATTGTTTTTGTGGCATTTCCATATTCATGGTTTTGTTTTTTTATTGCTATAGGAAATAAACACTGAAGCACTTCTCCCATGAGCCTCTTCAGCTTGCACTTCCTGTTCTTCCCTGGGCTGACGCCTGCAGCAGGATATCCTGTGTCACCAGTCTGTGTGTGTGTGTGTGTGTGTGTGTGTGTGTGTGTGTGTGTGAGAGAGAGAGAGAGGTCATCTAAGTCTCTGCACTAGGAGTATACACGTCAATCTTTCAGGAGTACCACCCTTCTCTGAAATAAGCCGACGCTGTGGGACTCCTCTCTCTCTCTCTCTCTCTCTCTCTCTCTCTCTCTCTCTCTCTCTCTCTCTCTCCCTCTCTCTCGCTGCAAGATACTGCAGCTCAAAATACCAGCACACAACATCATTCCTCAAAAGCACCAGTGCGTGTGTGTTTGTGTGTGTGTGTGTGTGTGTGTATATATCTGTTTACAAATCCAGAGAAATATTAAGATGTAATCTAATCTGAGTTCTGGCTCACTGGTGACGACAGTGAAGCTCCTTAAGTTGATTTTCTGCGAGCCAAACGCTCCCCAAGGACCAGTAAACTCCAGAGCTGGATGTGTGGTTAGCTCTCTCTCTCTCTGCCTGTCTCTCTCTCTACCTGTCTCTCTTACTGCCTGTCTCTCCTCATCTGTCCGCTTGTCTGACTGATACCAATCCAGTCAATCCATTTATATATGTGCACTTTTTCCTCGTGTACTGTGTCTATGTGCTGTCAGAGAGAGATGGAAGCATGGATGGATGCAGAGAAAGAAAAAAAAAAAAGGATTGATTAATTATTGAGGGTACCTGGCACAGCGCTCCTCTCTCCCTTTATCCTCTCTCTCTCTCTCTCTCTCTCTCTCTCTCTCTCTCTCTCTCTCTCTCTCTCTCTCTCCCTCTCTGACCTACATAGTGAACCACCTGATCCCTCTATTCTGTCTGGCTCTGAAACAAACTTATTGACATCGAGCTCACCGTCTGTGTGTGTGTGTGTGTGTGTCTGTGTGTGTGTGTGCATGCGCGCGCGCGTGTGTGTGTGTGTGTGTGTGTGTGTGTGTGTGTGTGTGTGTGTGTGTTTACAGTAAGTGCATCTGCCCCTGTGCATGCATGCACGTTTGCCTTTTTGTGTCGTTTTGAGTCAGCGTGTATCAGACTGTCTGTGTTTGAGAGAGGAGACAAAGAGAGAGAGAGAGAGCGAGAGAGAGAGAGAGAGAGAATGAGAAAGACAGACAGGGTGAGAGACACAGACACCGAAAGTGAGAGACAGAGAGAGAGAGAGAGAGAGAGAGAGAGAGAGAGAGAGAGAGAGAGAGGTCCCTCTGTTTAAAACCAGCAGCAGCCTCAGCTAGCTAATGGTTTAGCGGCCTGATCCTTCTGCTAATGAACCTAACCACCCTCATAAGCACATCAGAGATTAGCTGCCTGTGTGTGTGTGTGTGTGTGTGTGTGTGTGTGTGTGTGTGTGTGTGTTTGCATACCAGCGCACGTCCATGTGTGTGCATGTGAGGTATTAGCGGCACTCAGGGGCCCAAAGTATTCTGGGATAGAATGGAACGTTGGGTCAAAGGTTGAATTCACCTCCCTCGTTTTTCTCTTCTTCTCCTCTCTTCCCTCCCTCCCTCCTTTTCACCCTCCATCACTTTTTTTTTGACTCCCCCTATATTTCTCTGCAACCCCCCTCCTTTTCCTTCCTAACCACCTCTCTCTCTCTCTCTCTCTCTCTCTCTCTCTCTTTTTCTCTCTCTCTATTTTACGTTCGCTTTTCTCCCGCTTTCAGTTTTACTTCCACTTTAGGGAGTAGGCAAAATGGAAAGTGTTTTTTTTTTCTTTTTTCCCCTTGCCATGGATTATTGTTAATGCTATAAGTTAAAAATTGGCCCCAGCTCCATTTAGCTCCTTTTTGAACAAATGCACTGTGTTTGCTGCTCTGTATTTACACATCAAACCTGCAGTTTACAAACTGGCAGAGCTTTCTAGTGTTTAGCTGTGTCTGGTTGTTGTTAACGCGTTTGTTGCTTTTCATATTCATATCCTCCCTAATGTGTTTTTATGTTTTTTTATGGTCTCAGTGCAAGAAAAACTCCCATAAAGGGCAATAAAGACTGTTGATGAGTTGGCATTGTGAACGAGTCAATATAGAGACTCACACTCTCTCTCTCCAAAAAACATCATGTGTCCTGTACAAAAAAATATAAAAATCATTAAAAACACAATTAATTCTTCAAGTTGCTTCACTCACCCTCTGGAGATGTTTACAGCTACAGTTTTCACTGTCAAGGCTAGTTACCATTTTTTTCTATTATATATTTTTCTTTCATTTTAATGTTTTCAGCACTAAATACTTAAAGGATAAGGCCGGTGTTTTTTTACTGCATTGCTTCAACAAATCCTATGAAAATAACAAAATCAACAATGCGTTGGCTCTACTCCCGTTATTTTCCGACTTCCCATGTAACGTTTTTAGCCGTCAACATGGAAGTCATTGGCTCCAATTGTAAGCTAAAAACCTTAAATACAGCTCACAAAGACAGTTTACATTTTAAAAATCGCTAACTGTTACCACAAAAAGTCAGGCTGTTGTAGTTATTAGCAAATCAAATTCAAATGGGAACAAATTCTTCATTACGCCGGGACTATTTTTGGTGCTACGGAACTACTTTCCTGAGATCGCAAAGAGTTTACAGCCGGCTTATTAAGTTGTTTGAGGAAAAAGTCATCCGGCCCGGTGCATCATGATGATGAAATATGCTGCAGCAGCATGGCTCTGTGACGGGTTTTTAATCGTTTTTTAATACAATGGAGTTCTATGGCTGCTGGGACATGGCTGCATTGGGCACCAACTACATGGACGAGACTTGTTGGCAAAACAAAATCATTGCTGATTTTGTTATTTTCATAGGATTTGTTGACGGTAAGCGATGCATTAAAAAACACCAGCCTTATCCTTTAAGATGATCTCCCAGAAGCCTAATGTCTGATGGAGTTTTCTAGTGTTCTGATTCACAATCTAAGAAGTGTGAACCTTCAAATGTCCTTTATAAGCCACTGTACTTCTACCTGCTCTGGATAATAATTCAAATGAATTGTCCTATGCCAGGCTGTCTTACAGTAATGTTGCGGTTGGGACCCCCAGTGGTGCGTCTAATATGAAAAAAGGGCCCCTAGAAAAAAAATGTCTGTAGTAATAATGCAGAAATATTATGGAAACAATGAGCAAGGCAAAAAAAAAAAAAAAAAGAGAAGGAATAGGAATGAGCAGATAAAGAAAATGAATGCATTTTACCTTATGCTCATTGATCAATTTTCCAGAAATACAACTCTTTATAAAGTTATAATTATAAAGGCAAAGATCTAATGATAACTAATAACTTCAGTAATTATCCTGAGTGAGTTTTACTTTCATGCCTCTAATCATTTTGTGGGAGCTGGTGTCACATTTTTCAGGCTGAGGACATCTCATTTTACGATGAAACTCTTCAGCTGTAAGGCAGATCCATAAGGAAAAGGGACCTTTGGCCTCGGTTAAAAGTTGGCCCGGGGCTAATTTTACCCTTTTCCTCCGGCGCTGCACCTCTCATCCCGGGACAATGTGAAAAAATCTGCTGTCACACGACGCACTTACATCCCTTAATTGACTGGAGGGAAATGACACAGTGGACGATTAAAATGATGTAAAACTCTCCCGCTTCCGTGCTTGCTGCACTCTTCTTCCCTCCTTCGATCTCTCTGTCTGTCTTTTTTCTCCCCCACCTTTGCCATCACCTTTCTCTCTCTCTCTCTCTCTCTCTCTCTCTCTCTCTCTCTCTCTCTCTCTCTCTCTCTCTGTCTCTCTACCCCCCTGCCCATCTTTCCCTACCTCTCCTTAATGAGTCTTTGTGAGGGACAGTAGCCTTTTAGCAGCGAGAGGAGCTAATGGCTTTGCTGATAGCTGCTGCTAATGTCTCTGAGCTAATGGCCTTGGCCACCGCTGATGATAACCATGAACTAATAGCTTGAATGACAGATAGCCCATTGCTTTCAGACTCGCGCTCTGTATCAGGAATTGACAGATAGTCTCAGGGGTAAAACTACGAATTCGAGTCCCCCAGAATATAGCAATAACACCCAAGGGAGCGATCTTTATTGTGATAATGAGTACAGCAGTGACGCGACTAGGTGCAACGTGCAGCTGAGTGCCATCGGCAGCACAAAGTCCTCATGATCACAATAAAGAACACACTCGCAGGAATCAACGATGTGTGTGTGTACAGTCTTGAGGAGAAATCACCACCTGGATAAACAAGAGTTAGCAGAGCACCCAAATCAGTTTTCCACACTGTAGCCTATAGCTAGCCACACTTTATGGGAGCATTTATCAATACACAGGATATGATGTTAATCCCTTGTGCCATAATCCAAGGTCAGCATTCACATAGAGGCCCAATTCAGAGTTTAACAGAATGATATACTACCATACCAATGAGTACCATATAAATATATCAGGTATCCACATCAAAAAACAGTGGGGAGAAAAAGGGCTTCCAAATTGGCACAGGATATAATCAAAATAAAGGGAGCACCTTACCTAAAGCTTCAAAAGCGCATAAATGAACAACAGCGCATAATGAGCAGGTGAACATATTCATAGTGTTCCCATGATGTCACATGCATTTCCTACCAATATGCTTTAGCTCATTGGCTGTGGCTGTCGTTTGATTACAATCACCTGTTATTTTCCTCCCAAGATGGCCGTGTGGTGATGTAAGGCAAGACAAGGCAAACTTTATTTATAGCACATTTCATACACAAGGCAAATACAATGTGCTTCACATAAAAAAAATACATAATATGACATTAAAAACGAAAGAAAGAAAGATATTGAGCAGTCACTCTCACACTGGTGACACCTCTGGTCAGCCGGTATAACTTCTCTGAGAGTGACTCCCTCAATTTTTCCTCTCAAAAGGAAATCAATTTAGATGAGATCTTGAAGGATTCTTTGAAGGAGCCTAGAGTCTTTCCAGTGGTCTAACCCCCCCCCCCCTATAGACAGGCCCCACAGCCCCTATAGGACTTGTAAATGTAACAGAATACTATGAGTAGGCTAGTAAGTATGCTTCCAATCCCTTTATTTTAATTATACTGTATCAGCCCAGTTTGTCTTTGAGCAATCACAAACTGCTTGCCTTGTTAATTAATATTGACTTCTATGGGTCTCCTCCCATCTTGGGGATTTAGGATCTAATGGCAAGAGAAGTAGCCTAGTGACTGGAGGAGAGAACTGAACAACTGCCATCAAAGGCATTTTATTCTGTAGGTTGTTTCTGTAAATGATCCTGCCTTCACGCCAAACTGCTACTACTAAACTACTAAATCCATGTCTGGCGCGTCGTGTCGACCGCCATGTTGGACCCAGAATGTAAGTGCATCTGCTGCTGATGGCATGGCAAGGTGACAGCCTGGAGGACACGATGCTCGGTGTGACCTGCCTCCTGCACACCTGGATCGCTGCAGAGTCGTGTGTGTGTGAAAGGCTTAATAAGAATCTGTTCTTCCTCTATGTTGATGAGGATGTTCAGTAAGGCTGGAAAATAAATTCTCCCCACCTGTCCTCAAGTCATCAGCAGCTCTGCCTTGACATTTAAAAGTAACCTTGCCAAACACTGTGAGCTAAAATAAGCGTGTTCATGCTATTGTATTTATATTTGATATTTTAGGCATTTAGCTGCCGCTCTCATCCAGTGAGATTGAGTGAATTACAGTGCAACACTGGGATAAAATCAAATTCCTTAATCACAAAAAATTACAGCCAACCAAGTAAGCATTGCAAGGTTCAGGGCCACAACACCCGAAATGTCACAAAATATTCCTGTGACTAGAGATGGGATGATCGGTTTATATGGGATTCACGATTCGATAAAACCACGATACGATGTAATAAATAAAAGATCAGTGACAACAAAGTCTGACTGTGCAGAATTATGTTTATTTCTGAGCCACAAATCTTTCTAGCGATGGCATTGACTTGCTAGAATGTAAACAAAAATTTTTAAATGTCTTTACAAAGTGCAAATAATATAATTTGGATCGAGAGCTTGTGAAGCTGTGATGGTCAAGCGTCTCATTTGTGATTACTGCAGAATAAAATGGAGCTAATTTTTCTGCCCCACAATACGTATTGCCACATTTTTGTGTTGCGACATATTGAATTTTGATCTATTGTCCCATCCCTACCTGTGACCCTAGAATGATCATGGAGCTTTATCTAGTAACTCAAAGAGCTAGATGGCAGAGCTTTATCTTTACCCTGTATGATTCTCATCCATCTGTGGACCAAGAGGAGAATCTATGAGGCAGTGAGATCTGACGTAAATATCAGATCCAGAGTAGAATCAGGAAGGACAGGGGATAATAAAATGAAAGAAAAACATATGGGTTCACTCACAATGTGCATCTAAAAGTGGGAGTATTTGTTCTTTTATCTTTCTATTTCACTTGATTTGAACTGCACTAGTTTACTTTTTAAGTCTTTTATCTTGTGGATCTCTTGTCTGTACTTTTGCACTTTTTAATTGTAAATTTTTTACCTTTGTTGTACTTTTTATTATTCTGTAAAGCACTATGAATTGCCTCAGTGTAAAAGAGAGCAAGGAAAAGAAATGAGAACTGAGGGTAGTACAGACTTTTGTTGTCTTACTTCAAGATAAGACTAGGCTATATTAAAGCAGGCAGGAGATGAGGATATGGGAAAGGGGGATATGGAAAGGTTGATGTGAGGAACTCCTTGACGAGATGAGTTTTCACCGTAATGACGGAAGATGGCAGGCGACTCTGCTGACCCGACTCGGGTTGGAAGGTCATTCCACCACCGGGGAGCCGGCGGGGCGGAGGGGAGTCGAGGCCGGGCGGAGCGGCTCCCCGGCTAAACGTCCCGTAGAGGCCGGGCCGCTTGAGAGATACACACCATTACAGTGACATCCAGCCATTAGCCAGCTCAGCTCTTTGCTGCCGGCGCAATATGTGCTGCACTAGTTAGCATTCAGCTGGCGTTAATGGGGTAATTCCCATTCAGCTGGTATAGCAGCCTTATGAGCTATATGCCACATCTATAGTCAGCTAGCGTAGCGGCCATGCAATAATTTCTCCACTCACTCCCACATTAAATGACACTCAATCTTTGCCAAGTACGCTCCCCCACTCCCCCATTTTCCTCTCCCCACTAAATCACATCTCGCTGTCTCTATTACGCACCTCAGCCCCTCTCTAAATCACTTTCCCCTCCACCGTCTTTCTCTCCTCTCCTTGCACCTGATCGTGCTCTTCTCTTCTCTTCTCTTCTCTTCTCTTCTCTTCTGTCGAAAAAAAACACTTTTCTACCTTTATTTTCCATGGCAGGTTGAGGCTGAGCTTGTGTTTGACGAAGAAAATAGCATGGGCTGTGGAGAATCGAAAACGTTATTTTGCTGTTGGGATGAAATAACTCAGACTGGAGGCTATTGAACACAACCAAAAGTCACTTCCAGACTATGGCGACACACACACACACACACACACACACACACCTAATGTGGAGGGGAACACACAAAATCCGTATTCATTTCTATCGTCCTATCCTTCCCAAACCTAGTATCAGTTTTGCAGTTTCCTTCCCTGTCTTGTTGTATATTCACTCTATTAATCGCATGTTTATCGATGTAAAATTGTGATCCAATTAATAACTCATTGATACAAGTGAAATGTTCTCCTCTAGAGGTGGGGAGACCGATTCTTTTTACTAATTCGATTCTTTGGGGGTGTTGGACGGTAGTGAATCGATTCAGGATCGGTTCATTTGATTCACTTCACAATCTTCACGGCCACCAGAGTGTTTTGTCACTTGAAAGCGATCTGTTGTTTGCTCTGAACCCATCGTCTATCGGTCTGACGACGATTAGACTCTGGGGGTGACGGCCAATATTTCGGGGTTTCCGGTGTAGCCAGCGGACATCCGGGCCAAGACTTCCTCTTCCGTGCGCCGGTCATTGTTTACAGTCCAATTAGCAACTTGAAGATTGGTTTGCTTGTAACGCCGGCAATCTAGGAATTTGCTGCTGCCTTCAAGTGCGTCTCGTAAGCTCCTGCTTTCGAGTTCGGAAGAGATAAATACGACTTGTCACGCATTCAAGTGCTTTAGAAATCGGAAATCATAACAAAATGGAGCCCATAACAAAAGTAGCTTTTTGGTGGCTGATGTTTTACTTCAAGAATCAAGCAACACAGAGCTACTGAAGTGGAGAAAACTCATGTCAGCTTTGTAACTGATGTCTTATTTTTGTTAAAAACAAAAATGCATGACAGCTAAAAGTTTGAAAATAGAAACACTCAGCAATACTAATTATTTATGGGATGCCAAACAGTAAGATATAGTGTTAAATGAATCTACATCATTGTTACCATCAGTTATTGATATGCTTACATGCTCTCTGCCCCTTAAGGCCCATTCATATTTAGAAGGATTTTATTTGTATTTATTTAGTCTTTATTTTACCAGGAAGTCCCACTGAGATTCAAAATCTCTTTTCCAACGGAGACCTGGCCAAGAAATGGCAGCAGGGGGTTACACAATAAAACATACAATGCAGTAGAAAATACAAAAATAGCAAAATATGTACTACTGTGTAATATGAGGATAACTATAAAGATAACTAGAAACTATATTGATATGATATTGCTCAATCATTCACACAGTAATGATACAGTTCCTCAGCAAACAGAGCATCACTGTAATGAGCTTCCAAATGCTCCGCCCCCTTCTTTCTTAGAACTTTAATTTGATTGGTTGAAAATGTTTTACAGTTGTCTCTGCATCCAAAAATTCGCTCTGAGATGGAACCAAAATCTGAGTTATAGTTATAATTTTGCATGTTTTTTTATAATTATTGTTGTACAGGGGAACACAGATCTAAATATGTTTATACAGTAGTTACAGTTATCTTTATATTTATCCTTCTAGATGTGAACGGACATTTAAACGTCACATCTTGGAAACTCGGGTCCAACTTCTTTCCCATTCACTTTGTTGGCTCGTTCATGTATGTGCGCTCAACTCATAATTACGGTGTTTCTGAGAGCACCTGAAGGCAGCAAGGCGGTGAGCTCATTACACTCACTATAAGTCTCTCTGGATGAGAGCGTCAGCTAAATGCCAACAATGTAAATATAAGTAGATTTACTTCACAGGCATTCTGCTCTGCACTGCCTGCTGGTCTGTCTGTCTGTCTGTCTGTCTGTCTGACTGTCTGTCTGTCTGTCTGACTGTCTGTCTAGCTGCCTCCCTGTCTGTCCACTCGTATGTTTGTCTCTCTCTCTACATCTGTCTCTCTGTCCACTGATGTCTCTCTGCCTGTCTATCTGCCTGTCAGTGAGTATGCTTTCTTAACACTGCCTGCCTGTCTGTCTGTGTTGTTCCGTCTGTCTGTCTGTCTGTCTGCCTGACTTTGTGTCTCTCTGCTTGTCTAGCTGTCTATTTACCTATCTGTCTGTCTGCCTGTCTCTCTCTCTCTCTGTCTGTCTGTCTGTCTGAACTCACCATGCTCATCCATCCTCCTAATCCCCTCCTCAACTATTCATCCCCCCTCCTCCTCCTCCTCCTCCTCCTCCTCCTCCTCCACCTCCTCCTCCTTCTTCCCCACTTAACGTTTTGGGTTTTCAACTGCTGTGGAGAGAAAGCCCATTTAGACTGTGTGTGTGTGTGTGTGTGTGTGTGTGTGTGTGTGTGTGTGTGTGTGGAATGGCCCTTCTGCGTCCATTTTGGGAGGCGAGGTGCGTCAGAGCGTGAAGGCTAGCTGTCGGTCCGAATTACATTCAGTTGTTGGGCACTCTGTGTGTGAGTGAGTGTGTATCTGTGTGTGTGTGTGTGTGTGTGTGTGTGAGTGTGTATCTGTGTGTGTGTGTGTGTGTGTGTGTGTAGGAACAGAGTCCTAGTAGGACAGTGACATGTTGCTTTACTGCGCCAAAACTAAATAAAATAATCTTGTTTTCAAATCCTTCCTTTCATATCTATCTATCTATCTATCCTGCTTCAACCTTAAAATCTTAAAATATAACTTTTTTTCTCTGCTCCAAAGCTATATGAACAACACACCACCACACGCATGTGCACTCCCACACACACACACACACACACACACACACACACACACACACACACACACACGCACACACACACACACACCTCTTATCTCTAGCTCTCTGGCTCATCAGTTCTCTATGCCTCGCACGAGATGTATATTTAACCAACCACTTCCTATTCTCGTGTTTCACCCTGACTAACACTCACACACACACACACACACACACACACACACACACACACACACACACACTCACACGCGGGTGCAGGAGGCTGGGCATAAAGGCTACTGGAGGTCATGTCAGAGGAGAGGAACTGAGAAACAGGAAGAGATCTGAGGCACAAGGATGGCAGCAAAGTCTGTCTGGTGTGTGTGTGTATGTGTGTGTGTGTGTGTGTGTGTGTGTGGAGGGACAGGTTTCTAGTCAATGTAACATACATGTAGCATACTTTGGAGAGAGAGAGAGAGAGATGGGGGATAGAGAAAGAGACAGATGAAGAAAGCATGTAATTCAGTTCGGTGCCTCACACTTTACGGACGTGAAAACAGAGAAGCTGCCAAAGCATCATCACAGAGGACCGACATGTTTACATTCCAGTGTGTGTTTCGGTGTGTCTCTCTGTGGCTTTCGGTGCTTCAGCAGAGGAGGATATGGGTCGCTGTGCATTGACCTCCCAATCCCAGACAGGCACCGGGCATCAGCACAACATTCACAGTTACAGGTATTTACCCAGGGTGACTTGCAACGAGTGCAACAGTAGAATATTAAGCTTGAACCCCTAGATCGGTCATTCTCAACTTTTTCAAATCAAGGACCCCTAATTTAGTCCACATTAGGGACACAGACCCCCATTTGATGAGATTTTGTCTCTCAGACCCAAATCTGAGAATATTTTTATTGTCGGATATGATTTTCTCCAGAATACCATGACTATCTGTGTTGTAGGTATAGAGATAACAGTGAAAATAGTCTTTTCTTCTAGTAAATGTTTCTTCTTGTAAATTAAATAATGGTGAAGTTTAACAATTCATCAGTTTGCTGGGGACCCCCTGGAACCCCCTCAAGGACCCCTGGTGGTCCCCGGACCCCACGTTGAGAACCACCGCCCTAGATTATCAATACACAAGCAAGAGCAACAGTCTCAGCTGGACTCAGGCCGGCTGGTGGCGTCGCCTGCGACTCAGCTTGTCATCTTGTTGGTTTTAGAACATAAGGCACGTCACCTGCTTCAACAGCCAATCAGCTCGTAGCGAAGTCAGCTGTAAGGCACGTCACCCGTTTCGACAGCCAATCAGCTCGTAGCAAAGTCAGCTGGTCACGTGCCGTCAGTCACAAACTGTCAGCTGGTCGAAACGGCAGAGTTTTTGGACGGAGGAAAGAGAGGATCAACTCATCGGTTTGTTTGAGGAACAGCCGAGTCTTAAAATTCACTCAAACAAGATAAACAAACAAACTGCCCTTTGTCACACTGACACAGCAGCTGGGTGTTTGCAGTAAGTGTTTTTTTTACTCTCGTTTCTGTCCTTAGAGACAGTTGAGAGAGACTTAGAGACTGTCCTGTTCTTAGAGTGCAGACTCGTTAAGGATATACTCATCCATCCACTCGTTCAGGCATTCACATATACATACACACACATATACACACAAACACACACACACACACACACATATATATATAAACCTTTTTTGTTCATCCTTTCCCCCCCATTTACGGTTGTTCTTTTTGATTCATGTCTGTTTTTGTCTGTATTGTACTATGTCTGTTTTTATTTTTCTAAGCCCTTTGCCAGTTGTCTATCAAAACAAAACGAGTATTTGTTTTTCTGTTTTGCTTTGTATATTTCAAAAAAAGTTGCCATGCTCAATGAACTACTGATCACCAAAAAAAAATAAAGAGTGCAAAAGTTCACCGCCACAGCACCCAGACAACAGAGATAACAGAAACTACACAGCTATGTGTGTGTGTCATTCCTGTGTGAGACTTTTCACACGAGACGAAGAAGAAGAGAAGAAGAAGAACAGCCAGGAGGGAGGAGAGGTGGAAGAGTCTCGGCGGTCGGCGTGAACGCGGTTCACGTCTGAGTCGAAACGAGAACAGATGAAGTTGAAAGGTGACAGAGTGGAGGAGGAGGAGGAGGAGGAGGCAGGCTGAGTCTGGTTCAGACTGAGGCAGACGGAGCTGCCACAGGCTGCGGTGGCAGCGCTCTCACCAGTCACTTCCTCTGCCTTCTCACGCTATCAGCCTCACTGAACTGTCAGTGTGTGTGTGCGTGTGCGTGTGTGTGTGTGTGTGTGTGTGTGTGTGAGTGAGTGTGTGTGTGAGTGTGCACTATCTTTTCATTTTGAGGCAGTTTTAACAGTTGGTAACAAAGTGGCGCAAAAGATCTATTCAAATGTTTCCAAGTAACCCAAATTGGTAACACTTTACAATAAGGGTCACTAAGTTAAGGGTTAGTTAACAGTTAACTAATGTGTAATTTACTAATGATGTTCATGTTAACTAAGGTATTCATTTATACATTATTTAATAGTGTATAAAGATTATTAAATAATGTATAAATTAATACCTTAGTTAACATGAACACCATTAGTAAATGATTACCAGACACATTAGTTAACTGTTAATTAAGGGTTAACTTAACTTAACTTAGTGACCCTTATTGTAAAGTGTTACCCATAAATTAAACATAAACAAACAATGCTGACAGTCCTCACCCATCAGAGGTGTCAAACCAGTTCAATTATGTATCACTGCCTTTAAATTAATAATCTGCAACATGTACTCTAACGACAAATCATAAAACACAACAGTGGTTCAGCCTATACCGAGATTTTCCACTGTCTGTTCTAAACAGCCCGGTGTCTGGTAGCTCTTTCCTGGGAAAAATTCTCTGCCGCACAGGAAGTGATGCGTTTTACATTTCCCATTTCTTTGGAATAAACAGAAGAAGAAGAACTGGGTAGTTAGCATGAGCAGCGATAGCCACCATGGCTAAACAGAGAGAGTGTAAAGAGAAACTCAAACTGCAGCAACAGAAAATCCAAGCTCTGCACACACTGTTTGATTGACAGGTGATCTGTGGGAAGCGCAGAGCAGAAACACCACAGTGATGAGGCTGAGCAAGATAGAGAGAAAAATAAAATAAATAGATTACAGATTACCATCATAAACAGACCATTTTTCTTTCTTTTTTTAATTCAAACTCAAACTCTAATTCTAACAAATTCAAACTATTTTATAGGACATTTGGAGGCTGCTTTAATCCAAAGAACCTTACAGTAACTATACATATATATTTAGTCTTACAGTAACCCAATGGGAGATGACCTTCAATCTCCTATTAGTGCCATGCAGAGCTACACAGAACAAGTACAATATGTGTGTGTGTGTATGTGTGTGTTTAGTGAGAGAAAGAGAGAATAAGCAGACCCAAACTGAAAAGGTTTATAGTCACAGTGCTTTAAAACATCCTGTTAATGGAATAGATAGATACAGTATGAAGATGGGACGTCCTCATCCATCAACATCCTCAACTCTGATGACCTCTAGTGGCTGTTAGTGAGTACTGCAACAAGAGAGGAGAGGAGAGGAGGGGAGAGGAGAGGAGAGGAGGAGAGATGAGGATAGGAGGAGAGCAGAGGAGAGGAGAGGAGGAGAGGAGAGATGAGGATAGGAGGAGAGGAGAGTAGAGGAGAAGAGAGGAAGAGAGAGGAGAGGTGAGGTGAGGATAAGAGGAGAGGAGAGATGAGGAGAGGAGAAGAGGAGAGATGAGGAGAGGAGAGCAGAGGTGAGGTGAGGATAAGAGGAGAGATGAGGATAGGAGGAGAGGAGAAGAGAGGAGAGATGAGGAGGGGAGAGGTAAGGATAGGAGGAGAGAGGAGGAGGTGAGGTGAGGATAAGAGGAGAGAGGAGAGGAGAAAAAGAGAGAGGAGAGGTGAGGTGAGGATAAGAGGAGAGAGGAGAGGAGAGAAAGAGAGAGGAGAGGTGAGGTGAGGATAAGAGGAGAGAGGAGAGGAGAGGTGAGGAGGAGAGAGGAGGAGAGAGGAGAGGAGGAGAGCATTAAGGTGGGTAAAGATAACAGATAAGATGAAAATGCATTGATCCCTTGATGAAACTGGGTCATTGAATAATAGCGGGATACACCAGTGAAGAAAAGGAAACATTGAATATAAGAACAAAAACATACAATAAGTAATAAAAACAAAACTAAAAAATAGAACATAAACAATTATAGGATTATACAAACATATGCAGCTGTCATATGTTTTACTAACAGGTGTTACAAACAGTCTTGATTGCTTCTATATATACTGAAGTTACAATACACTGAATGCACAAAATATTAGACACACTTACTCTTTATGGATATGAAAATGTTGCAGATTATTACTTTAAGAGTGACTGGCAGCATAGTGAGCTAACAAAGGTATTCAGAAGAGAATCATGGCACACATGCAAATGGACATTCATACACACACACACACACACACACACAAACCGTGACCATGAGGAGTCTTGAGCCTTCTGGCCAGCTGGATGGTATCATACACACACACACACACACACACACACATAATTACCAGACTGGGCAGTGTAATAATAACTCAGCAAGGAGGAAAAGGCAGCCATCTTGAATTTCCCTTTCTATTTCTGTCCCTGGCGTTCCCTGGTTCACTGACACGCTTATTTATTTTAGCAGTAGCTCTCCTGATGAGTCAAAACTGATCATCTGCCTCTTTCTCTTGTATTAATACGACTTTATTGCACTGCTGTGAAAAAATATGTTTTGAGTCTGAGTCAAACTCAACTCTCAACTGAGTCAAAGTATTCCTGATTAGATGAGTCAGCTATAACAGCAACAGACTGTACTTACTGAAAAGTCATTCATTTAGGGTTTTCTGTTTAATGCTAATACTGATACTGATGCTAATAGTAGAACTAATATTCATATGTTTAATAACAAAAAAGTTACACGTTAAAAGCAGTGTGGTGGGAATATATGTCATATATGTCTAAATATGTCAATACACAGCAGTGTCACACACTGATGCTCAGTATCACAATTAATTTGACACTTTACTTTTAAACTGTGAAGTTGTATGTTTACTATACAACTATACATACAACTGTGTATTTGTACATAGGCTATACTTGTATGTATAGTTGTGTAAACTGTGTAGTAATAAGCTATGTAGTTTTTTTTTATTTTTAATATTGTTGCAAATTCAGCTTGAATGTGTTTTGTCTACTTTGTCTCGCAGCAATTAGTTTGTGACTGGCAGAAGTGGGAAGTGACATCACAACGAGGCGGCTATTCTCAGCCAATGACATGAGAGCTAATTGACAGTATGAGCCTATGGTG
The DNA here is from genome assembly GCF_046629955.1 of Centroberyx affinis. NCBI lineage: Eukaryota > Metazoa > Chordata > Actinopteri > Beryciformes > Berycidae > Centroberyx > Centroberyx affinis. Next base: position 29,509 of record NW_027282219.1, read on the forward strand.
TGAAGGCAGATTTATAGTATGACACCCAAACAGCCACGAATAGCCGGAGGCCGACCCCTGAATACACGCGTGACACACTCTTCTTGTAATGTTAGTACACACACACCCACACACACACACACACACACACACACACACACGCAGACACACACACACACACACACATGCAGACACACACTGGTAAAGTTAGCACACTGAGCTCATCCCTCCAAGAAGCGACGTTGAAGGCTTGTAACCTGAAACGAGCAAGGCCTCACACACACATAGGCTCCGTTCACACCGCAGGCCTTCAGGCTCAATTCTGAATTGCTGCTCCTATCTGATTTTTTTTTTTTTTTTGGGCTGACTGTTCATATCTATTCTGGGATGTAACCCACATCCAATATGAACTGACAGCGATGATGAAAAGACACGTGTGCAGAGTAACAAAAACAAAAGACGTCACATCTGTTTTTGTACCTATAGACTTTTCCCTTCCTGCTGGTTTTGAACACATTTTGGCTGCAGTATTATGGGTGTATGGGCAGAAATATGTGTCACTAAAAACTGAAATTGAATTATTTATATTTGAATTTGAATTGCTCAACTTGAATAATTGCATTAAAAAACTGAATCTGGCTCAAAGGCTTGATATATAAAAGTGTGAATCGAGCCTTTGGTCATGCTTCGACCTGCTGAAAACGGATGAGTTCAGCTCGGAGTATCACGTCCAGAGAACTGAAGAGATCTGGAATATTCGGGCAAAAAAACGTGAAAAGGAGTTCTGTGAATCTGCACTGAATTTGAATTACGAGAACTGAATTTGAATTGTAAGAACTGAATACACTTTCAGAGCAAATTAATTCAATTTCATAATATTACATTCAGTTTCAAGTTTATTGGAATTCAGTTTCAAACTAATAAATTCAATTTCAAATTATGCTACTCAGATTCAGTTTTTCAATGCAATTATTCAAGTTAAACAATACAAATTCAAATTATGTGATTCAAATTCAGTTTTTTAATGCAACTGTTCAAGTTGAGCGATTCAAATTCAAATATAAATAATTCAATTTCAGTTTCTAGTGACACATATTTCTGCCCATAGTCGCATGCCTTGGGATACGATTTTGTACCACATATCATCCATACGGTCCAGTTTGGAGTTGGAAAAATTGCGACTCAACGCAGCTTTTTACTGTTCACACTGAGTAGAAAACATCAGATCTGTGTCACATGTGAGGGGGGAAAATATCAGAATTGGGAAACTTTCAGCTGCACACTGCAAAACACATCCATCTTAAGTCATTTAATCTCATATTCAGTCTTCAAATCTTATTTTACTTAAAACAAGATAAAAAAGTATGGGAATGGGGTGAGATAATTCCACTTGTTTCCACTGCAGCTTCACTTGTTTCAGGAGCTTTCTAGAAATGAGTGTCAGTATCTAGAAACAGATCAGAATAAGGCAGATCACTGCCCTGCTATCAGGAAAATGACACTCGATTCTACAAAATTCTTGAAACGAGTTGATTTGCTTTGGAAACGAGTGAAATTATACAGATTTGTTCACTTGTTTTAAGAAAAAATATGATTTTAGGACTCAATAATAGACTAAATGACTTGTTAAGATGGAGAGTTTTTGCAGTGCAGTGTGAACATGGCCTACTAGACATACACACACACACACACACACACACACACACAAAGACAAACAGGATATGACCATGAGCTGTCTTTAGCCTTTTGACGAGTTGCATGGCATTCCTGCCCCTTTGGCCCGCTGATACACACACACACACACACACACACACACACACACACACACACACACTGACAAACACATACAGCTCAGCAGTGAGCTCATAGGGTGTAAATAGTCTGGTGGGAGGGGCAGAGGGGGGCAGCTGGGGTATATAAAGCAGAGAGATCCCACTTAACACTCCAAACTACCTGGTGGGAGACGAGCTACAAGGCAGAAGAATTCTTCATCTTCACTGCAGCCAAAAGAAAATCTGAGCGAGGGAGAAACAAAGAGACCAGAAGAAACAACACCGGTCCCAAGAGAAGAGGTTCTCTCTCTCACCAACTCCTTTTTTTCCAGGACTTTCTTCCAGCCGCAGCTTGTATTTTTTTTCGACATGATGTCCCAGCGCCCGGCCTTGACCAGCCTGTTCGGCGACGACCCTTTCTTCAGCCAGGAGCGCCTGCTGTGGCCCCTGCATCACGAGGCCCTCTCCTCCCTGCAGCAAGACTTCTTCAGCAGGAGGACCAAGTTGGCCGACAGCCTCCTGAAGGAGCTCCAAGATGGGCCCCACCTGCTTGACCTTCGCCAGGGGGCCCTCCTTCGCTCACCTTTTGCTAGGTATGCAACTGTGTACCTCAGTGCTGAATACACCTAGGGCTAATAGACTGTGTATCGTCACTGTCCTGCACAAAACTCCAATACTTTAGTTTTTAGAAACTGATAGATTTTACTCTAGTTTTCTGAGATATTTCATAATCCATTGTCCGAGGTTTATGAAACTTTTTCAACACTTGGGAGATGACAATGTGTCTCCCAGGTGTCTACTGAGGCAAAAAAAAGAGACATTTGTTTGCAGCAGGACAGATAAATCATGTAACAGAGGGCTGTCAATGCATGGAGAACGGTTACCATTGGTTACGAGGGACATGCCATCAAGTTGGAGGAGTGACCACAAAATTGTAATGAGGTTGCAGCGTTATCACGTCTTGCTCACTTATCTTTCTTCCTCTTCTGATAGTATAACTTGAACTTAGAAATTAGGCTTCATCTTTGTTTTGTCAGGAAGTGGTGATGACGTTACGATCCCTGCCTTTGTTGTCGTGCCTCTAAGATGGCGGCGTGTCACTCATAACCATCAGTACCCACTCTCCATGAATCTCCCTTGACAGCCCTCCGCTATTCTGTGAACGCGGAGCGACTGATGAAGCCGATCCTGATCCAGATTCTGCTTGTTCCCTCAGGCTGAGCGACGGCGAAGAGCAACAGGGAGAGGGTCCCAGCACGGAGCTGCGCCAGGAGCCCCAGCAGGGCACCAAAGGCAGCGGCGACCTCCTGGTGACCCTAGACGTTCGCGGTTACGCCCCCGATGACATCACCGTCAAACTGGAGGGGCGGAGACTGGCGGTGGTGGCTATGAAACAGGCTGGAGCGGAAGCGTCCCAGTCTTCCTCTTCTTCCTCTTGCTCCTCCGCCGCCTCCTCTTCCTTCTCCTCCTCGGCCTCCTCTCAGATGGGATTTGTCCAGAGGATCGATCTGCCCGCCCACCTGGACCTGTCCGGCCTATCCTGTTCCCTTATGGATGATGGACAGCTTCGCATCGATGCCCCCGCGGCCAAACAGCCAATCAGTGAAGAGCGCCAGGTTCCTATTCGGTTCAGGAGCTCCCTGGAATTCCCCATTACCAAGGACGAGACAGAGGAGGAACACAAAGACTAACACACACACACACACACACACACGTATATATGAATATACACACTCTCACGCACGCACTTTTGAAGACTGTCTATAGTTATGTTTGGTTTTTTTTGTTTGTTTTTTTTAAGTTTGCTAATGAAGAGGAAGGACATTTACATGCACACACACACACACACACACACACACACACACACACACACACACACACACACTCTTACAATTCCACTCATAGACTGTCTGTCTGTAATGAGTAAAGATTAACATTATCAACCAAAGGGATTATTTATGGAATAATAATTTGTAATTTGTATCAACAGTTGTAATAAAATAAAGTGTTTGAAAACTGATATCAGTACAATGGTGCTTTGCAGGGTTATCAGGTAAAAAATAAAGAAAGGAATAACAAAGACGCATTGCAAAGGTCATATAGATGAACAAACCAGTTAATAGATACATAAACACATGTATTAAGAGCAACATGTTGGTACAGAAATGTTGATATCAACCCATGTGGTGAGAAGTAATATTTTGTCCTACCTACAACACAGGAATGTGTTAAAAAGGGCATATGGACTGATCTGACCATATGGTGGCGCCAACGACCAACTGAAATAGACGACTGCTGAAAGAGACAGAGAGAGAGAGAGAGAGAGAGAGAAGATTCCTAAATGCTAGTGTTACATTTAACTCCCCTCTGGTGTCTAAATTAGTAACTTTAAAAGGTCCCTCTGACATTTGGTTTCCCGGGGGGAGGTATTTGTTGGCGCACCGGAGCAGGTAGCAAACAAAAGCAGCAGTTTAATGTTTTATGAGTTCTGCCCTGAGGGTGTCACGACACAAAAGAGCAGGAATAGGAGAGTGTAGGAGAGAAGAAGAGAAAACAGGAAGAGAAGAGAAGAGAAAACAGGAAGAGAAGAGAAGAGAAGAGAAGAGAAGAGAAGAGAAGAGAAGAGAAGAGAAGAGAAGAGAAGAGAAGAGAAAGATAATAATGTTCCTACAATTTAAAGTAAAAATTCAACACATTTTCACATAAATAAATGTCCACTTTGCTACTTTGTATCACCAATTGATATAACAACAGTGATTCAACCTATAGTCATGAAAGCTTTTCCACTGTCTGTTCTAAACAGCCGGTGTATGGTAGCTCTTTCCTGGGAAAAATCCTCTGCCGCACAGGAAGTGATGCGTTTCAAATTTCCAGTTTGTTCAGAAATAAACAGAAGAAGAAGAAGAACTGGGTTGTTAGCATGAGCAGTGATAGCCACCAGACAGAGAAAAGAGAAACTCAAACTGCATCAACAGAAAATCCAAGCTCCGCCCCACACTGTTTGATTGACAGGTGATCTGTGGGAAGAGCAGTGCAGAAACACCACAGTGATGAGGCTGAGGGACAAAGATGGAGACTATATACAAAAAAAACCCCGAAAACAAGGACCTGGAGGATTGCCACTTTAAAAAACTTTATAACAATGTTAGCCATTAGCGACGGCCTTCTCAAAAAGCGGATATAATACAATTAAGCATAGATGGAATATTTGGAAACTGCATGTGAGCCATTTTCACTGCCATCATAAAGACGTGAAGCTTAGACAATCATCCAAAATTAATCACAGCATGCCTTCCACACCATTACCGACCATAACAGAGCCACACTCACTGAGGTTTTTTTATGAAAAAGAAATTAGAAACAAGATTACGACAAACTGATTGGAAACGTAGATCAAGGGAAATCATACGGTTTGTTTTAGCTGATGTTTTCTGAGCTTTAATTCCTAGATCATCAACATTAAAAAGCAACCAATATGAAGGAGTGTCAGGGTCAAAATAATAAATTCCTGGGGGTGGTACTGAAAAACCTCCTTTTAGAGCTGAGCTGTCTCTGAGGATCTGGACCCTGTGGATTCAGGATCATTCAGGCCTGGGGGAACGAAATGTGAGGTGGCACAAGACCAAAATCTCTCCTCTCTCATCTCTGTACAACCCCAGTCTCCCTCTCTCTTTCTTTGTCTCGTTCTTTCTTTCTCTCTATCTCTTGCTCTCTTGTCTCTCTCTCATTACCAGTCTCTCTCTCTCTCTCTCTCCCTCTCTATCTGCCTCTCTGCCACTCTCTCACTCTCCCTCTGTCTTGTTTTTTTTTTTTTTTTTATTATCTTCTGAGAATAAAATGTCTTCACAAGCACAACAGGGGTTTGTTGTGTGTAGGTGTATGTGACTGTGTCTGCGCATGTATTTGTGTGTGTGTGTGTGTGTGTGTGTGTGTGTGTGTGTGTGTGTGTGTGTGTGTGTGTGTTTCTATAGTTATGAGGATCAAATGTGCTCACACACAATTCCTCCAAAGTGAGGAGGACATTTTGCTGGCTCACAAGAATGGGAAGACAAATGTGTGTGTGTGTGTGTGTGTGTGTGTGTGTGTGTGTGTGTGTGTGTGTGTGTGTGTGCATGTGTGTGTGTGTGTGTGAGTACAGGTGTGGAGACTAGCGTACGAGACTCGCTGATGACGATGGCGACTCCCTTGGCCTCATCGTGACGATTTGGACCTCGGCCCCCCACCACCACCACCACTCACTACTCCGACACACACACACACACACACACACACACACACACACCTTGCGGGAAATGACTGCACATTTTCCACGGTGACAGATATGAGGTCATAATGATGATGGATTCCGCGGTAAACTTTGTTTCTCCCGGAGCCAGAGTTCCTCAGAGGACGGGGCTGTTTACTGTGGCAGCCGCTTCACTCCAAACATACGAAACACATCGCCCCGCTAATCTGATCGGTGCTTCTGTTTGGGACGATTTGGGACTTCCTTTGCTTTGATTCCCTACCAAAGATGAAAAAAACCCTTTGCGCTAGACAGCTAAGTTATGCGTCGTAAGCAAGCGGAGGGGGAGAAACAGTGAAGTACGCGATAAGAAAGAGGATCATGTGTTACTAACTTAAACTATGGCTGTTATCACCGTTCCTTTTATAATTGTAATTTCAATTAAAGCAAAAAAAAAAACCTCATTTTTTATTTCTTTCGTCTCCGTCTTTATCCCTCAGCCTCACTGTGGTGTTTCTGCACTGCTCTTCCCACAGATCACCTGTCAATCAAACAGTGTGGGGGCGGAGCTTGGATTCTCTGTTGCTGCAGTTTGAGTTTCTCTTTCTCTCTGCCTGTTCAGCCATGGTGGCTATCGCTGCTCACGCCAACTACCCGGTTCTTCTTCTTCTGTTTATTCCAAATAAACCGGAAACGGCAGAGGATTTTTCCCGGGAAAGACCTACTCACCACCGAGTGTTTAGAATCTATATATCAATATATATAGATTCTATAATATCAGTCAGTGATAGACAGTAGCAAAACAGACATTTATTTATATGAAAATGTTGCATATTATCACTTTAGGTCTTATCTTTAAACTAAATACAATATCTGTAGCTGTAATTATATAATATATGGCTGTAATTTCTAAATATGAAATGAAGAAAAATGAAGAAAATACAAATAAATTTAAATCTGAGATGGTTAAAACTGAGAGACACGTGTTGTGGGGCTGTTTGGTTCTCAGGCCGGCTCACACCAAACCCGCCTGAAGCTTTATCCTACCTGACAAACTGCACCAATATCACCACAGCATCCTGAGAGCATGCATGTAATGGCAGGGAACTGATCCTGCAGGCTTAATTCTCTCTCTCTCTCTCGCTCTCTCTCTCTCTCTCTCTCTCTCGCTCTCTCTCTCTCTCTCTCTCTCTCTCCAGGTATAACAATAAGACAACCAGGCCATCAGTCTGGCTGTTATATTGGTCTCAGCGCTGCTCTACTACCAGCTGCCATCATGTGATTGATGAGTTAAATAAACACCGCACCGCTGTATCTAACCAGGAGGAAGGACTTGACTCGCTATGAAAACAACTTAGAGCCAAATAATGAATCAATCAAAAAAACAAACAGACAATTGATATTAATCTTTATTTCAAGAGGTGTTATTTAATATGAATTTAATACAAATCCTTGCTTGGTTTGTGGTCCTGTGTATCTCAGTGGACTCACTCTGCTAGTATTATGTGTCTGATTCCCTCTGGAGCCACCCATGCTGCAAATGGATGTGTGCTTAAACTTGTGGCTTGTACCTAAACTCAACATTGTGAAATGCTTCAACTGTAAAAAAAACAAAGTGATTAGAAAACCCAAACTGAGTTCTGTGAATCTATAAACTGGATTGTAACCCACATTTTGCAGGTACAATCCTCAGTCTACGATTACAAATCAACATTACGTCTCTAAAAATACAGATTATTACTCTGGAAACACAGGGTGACGCTTCTGAGTTTTGGTGGTATATCTCCACTAAAAGAGAAACGTAACTCATAAGGCAGTTTTAGCTTACATAATGAAAAACTACAACAGGAAGCAGTCATAACCGGAAAGGAAGTTGCTGGGTTTTTTTATTTTTTCCATTGGGGAAGACGGCGTAGCAGCAGCGGTCACCTTGATACAATTAAGTTATATGAATTGTGTAATAATTTGCTATAGGATAGGACCAACAGATTCTAATTTCACCACATCCCAGATATATTATATGAAAATTTGATTATAGTCATATTTTGCAAGGTAAGATATATTTCTCATTTAATCATTTTTCCTACGCATTTGCCTTAGGTTAGGCCTGAACCCTCCTAAAGGAAAACTAAAATAAACTAAAACAAAAAAATGTAAATACTACTACTACTACTACTACTAATAAAGTAGGTTAAACCACAACTTTTATTTTGAAAATGCCAAGGCAGAAACCACATTAAATATTCATTACTTCCGTGCAAAAATCAGAAGAACACGGTCTACATATGTATGAATCGTGCTTTATGTGTGAGGATACAAACTGACAAAAAAAAAAATATATCTGTAAACCTATAAACAGAGATGAGAATGAGAACTGAAGGCATAAATAGTTATTCCTAGTCGTAACATAAGCATTTCATTTGCAAAAACTTGAGTTACAATCCTGTTTACGGATCTGAGTTTGGGTTTTCAAATTACTTTTTTACGATTGAACCATTTCACAATCTTGGTTTTTCGCCCGATTCGTTTTGGGAGAAATATGTAAATATGGATTATATTACTTGTCTATATTATATTATATATATTACTTGATAATTTTGTCTTCTGTAGATCCCTCTGAGACCGCACCTGCTCTCGCTCTCTTTTTCTCTCTCGGCTCCTTTTGTTTTTTCTCTCCTCCCCCTCTCTGTGCGCCTCATTGTCCCTCAGTCTTATTAATTTTTTATTTCCCTCCATATTAGCGGGACACGAATGTCTCTACCTTGCCCGTCTCTGTGTGTGTCACTCTCTCTCCTTTGTCTCTCTCCCTTTGTCTTTCCTCTCCTATCTTTGTCTATCTATCTCACTGCTTTTCTTGTCTTTCTCTCGCTCTCTCTGTCGCCTCCCTCTTTCTTTGCTCTCCCTCCATCCTTGGAGAGGCCATACAGGTGTATGTGTCCAACGCGGGAAGATCGATGGCTGAAATGAGCTTTATTGATCGGAGGACAGGCTGCCAAACGGAGCAGCCGTGGGACACTTTACCCCTCTCTCCCCTCTCCTCCAGTCTCTCTCTCTCCCTTTATTTTTATTTTTTTTTACCTTTTTTCACCTGTTTGCCTTTCCTTAACTCCCTCTCTCTTCCCACTTCTGTCTATTTGATCTACCCCTCCTCTGTTGCTTTCCATCATTCTCTTTCTCTTTGTGTCTATCTGTCTTTCTGTTAATCTGTATCCATAAAAAAGTAGCAACCATTGACCTGTAAGGACTCCTGGGACGCCTCTCTCTCACCGCTCCTCTCTCTCTCTCTCTCTCTCTCTCTCTCTCTCTCTCTCTTACACTCACACACACACACACACCTGGCTCTCTAGCATCATGTCTGAGGAGTTACAGCTCGAAACCCAAACGTAAGTCGGCGGTAAAGCTGTCGCTGACACGTTGTAAAGATGAGGAGCGGCCTGTCACAGGGTGTATTATGTTGGGCGGGACAGCTGTCACCAGCCGGACGCCCCGGGGGGAAACACGGCCTTACTCTCCATCAAACTGATAAGTCTGTGAACATGACATAGACACTAACACCGACCCAAGTCACACAGCAATGACTGGTAGGTGCAAAAAAAGGCTACTATATTTGCTATGATTTTAAAATTAAAAGGTGCCTCTTAAAGGGTCTATGCGTAATATTTCTGCTTTACTGAAGCATAATATGACTGGTAAATATCAGCAGGTTCCCGAGCGTTATAGTGACTGAAACAAAGTGAACAGCCACGGTGCAGGCTGGGTAGATTTCTGCATTGAAAAAACACAGGAGCGGACCGAGGCTGTGTGTTGTTGTTGTTTGAAGGCCCTCCTGCCACGCCAAGGTCCATTCAAAAATCTGGCAATTTGTTTTTGCCTTAGTATAGGCATAAAACACACATCGGAAAAAAATAATTTGAGACTTCATTGCTAATCGGTAGGGTGTTCTGGTGAATTCGGCATGTATGTAATCCTCCAAACAGCTCGAACCCCATAATCACGTCCATAATCACAGTAAAGAACGCCCTCTTGGTTTAAGCTCGGCTTTGAGCAGGCTCTAATGCCTGATCTTGGCCAGCAGGAAGTTCAGCAGAGTTTTTACATGTTGTAAAGACAAATATCACCATTTGAAAAAAAAAACACAAAATGAATACAAATGTTGTTAATTTTTAAAAGACAGTAATGTACAGTAAAGTCTCTGGTTGACTAAGCACATTTACAGACTGGATCGACTAGATATTCAATGATATAGATATTGAGATATTGATATAAATAGAGATGTTGATAGAGATATAGATATAAACTGGAGATGATTTCTTTCTAAAAATGGATGCGTAGTGTTTTGTAACAGAACCCTTTGTATTTTCCAGGGTTTGCGAATTAGGCTTTTGTATTTGGTTTCACAGAACCAAATAGGTGACAGCTTATTACAACTATTTTTTAAATTCATTTTATTTATTTATTCTTATTATTATTAAATATATATCAGAGCAATAAAACCATGAATACACATGGGAGGGCGATGAGCATCACATTCTTCATCGACACAAACAGTTAATGGAATTAGCAGCTGCATTGAATTTCAGAGCAATTTAATACCACATGGCATTGGAATAGAAAAAAAAAACAGTCTAATAATTTGTCTATGTAACCTGAACGCATTAATCTAACCTTTATATAATCCGCGGTTATATTTGATAAAGGAGCTGAGGCACGTTTAATGAGAAAAACTTTTTGATTTAGATTTAGAATAAGCTCTCTAATGGCTGCATTTTCACTGCAGCGTAACCTGTACAAACACAGGACCGGCAAACTACTGACTCTCCTGAGCATGTGTGTGTATGTGTGTGTGTGTGTGTGTGTGTGTGTGTGTGTGTGTGTGTGTGGTAGAGAAGGAGAAAGACAGAGTGTGAGTGAGAGATACGCAAATACACACATGCAGACACATTTACACACAAATATGCAGAAAGAGAGACGGAGAGTGTGAGAGGAACACACAAACGCACATACACACACACACACACACACACACACGCACACACACACACACACACACACACACCACACACACACACACACACAGCGGGGTCCATTAGAGCGATGTGTTGTTCTGCACTGATACGGCTGGTTATCAGTGAAGTCTGGCTGTCATATTGTCCTGACAGAGCGGAGATACAGATAGAAGAATCACAGAGTTAAATAAACACAGAGAGGCTTCTGAACACCAGGACAGGAGATGGGTTTTAAAAGCATAGTGTTTGTCTGTGTGTGTGTGTGTGTGTGTGTGTGTGTGAGTGCATGTGTGTACTCATGTGTCAATTTCAATCTACTTATAGCGCTCTTTTAACCAAGAAGTTCCTCACCATGTGCTTCATAGCGCAAAAAAGGACATAAATACAGATAAAAAACAGAGAGAGCAAACATTGCACATATTACAAACATTGCACATTTTAAGATACGAGGCCAGAGTGTGTGCGTACTGTATGTATGTGTGTGTGTGCATGTGTGTGTGTGTGTGTGTGTGTGTGTGTGTGTGTGTCCCATCGAGACAGTCTTGAGTGACGGACGGTGACAGTGACAGCAGTGTGTGTTTTATCAGCGCTGGTTAAATGTTTCCTGCCATTCATCCTCTCCGCTTTCATCGGCTCTAACCTTTACCAGGGTGGGCTTTGATACTATCAGACACAAACACACACACACACATGCACACACACACACACACACACCACACGCACATACAAAACACAGATATGCTTTTTCTCAGCAACGGTTTGCTTCATATCCACACACCCAGGGGCTGATTGATTATTCCTTTGTGTGATTGGTTGTGTTACTCATTCACTGTTGTCCCTTTCTTCATGCATATCATGTTGAGGGTAACATGAAATTTTTTTGTTCTTTTCCAAACACACAGATGTGATTGGCTTCATTTACCACCATAACAACACATTGATATCAAACCCATGTTAAGTTGTGGATGAGGCAGCAGAAAAAAAACATCCTCCCTGTCTCAAGTCAAGCTCATCTTTAGTTTCTCCAAGAGAGAAATTCAGCTGACCAGCTTTTTACACAGACAGAAAAGAAAAGTAAACACCAAAAAAACTTACAAGGCATGAAACATAAAGACAAAAGTGCAAAAACGTGTTCCAAAACACTAGAACCATTCGGGAAAACTTGGTTCTTGGACTGAAATCTGGCGGTCAATATTTGAAAAAAACCAAAACCCAGATGAATCCATTCATAAAAACAAACATTTTGTGAGTCAAGGTGTTAAAATGGCCCGTCATTTGCCTACCAGACCATAATGGTGTCACTCACTCTCTCCTCTCAAAGTGGAGGGAGCAAAACTGTTGAGATTGTTATATATAAAAATGCTGACCATGCAAGAACACTGTATAGAGAGCCCTAAGCCCCTCCCCTTCCGCTGTCCCCCATGGGACCTTATTTCGGAAAAGATATGTACGGCAGTCAACGGCGAGAGACAAATAATTGTTTGATCCCGTTTGAATTGAGCCATGAATTACACATATGATGTTTTGTCAATTTAAAAGATAATTTTGCAAGTCAAGAAAGTCTCAGTTTGTCGTAAAACAGTAAATTCACTAACAAAGACCACGCCACTATGAGATGTATTTAGATGGTTTATTGAGGGAAAGAGGGGTCGAGAATGGAGGGATGAAATAAGGGTCGAGGGTGGAGGGATGAATCAGGGGTCGAGGTTGGAGGGATGAATCGGGGGTGGAGATGAAGGGATGAATCGAGGGGGTCGGATGAGTTGGGGTCGATGGATAGCTCGAGGAACCAGGGAATTGAGACTCAGGGTGGGGGCACTGTCTCGCTGAGGAGTCTTCTTGGCTCCATGATTTCCCCCCTGTGGTTCCTGTACTGAGAGAGAGGTTGGGGGGGGGGGGGGGGGGGGGGGTGAGAGAACTGAGACATACGAGAGAGAGAAAAGGTCATGGTTAGGCGCGTATAAATAGGGTGGAGCAGGAAATTGAATGTGTGCTTGAGGCGTGGTCTTG
>NW_027282219.1:47500-65000 GCF_046629955.1 Centroberyx affinis
TTCCTGAACACTTTAATATCAAACATGGCTATCTAAGCCCCATGTAAAGATAAATAAATTGAATAATGCAAATAACTATTATATAAAACATCACAGTTACACATAAAATTAGACATATACATTAGAGTCCGCCACAATGTGATACCCAAGGTTTCATGAGTCTGTATCAAAGATTTCTTCTGATTTTGGACACATTCCAATGTGTCTCATCTCAGACTCTCTGTCTCTTTGGGGATTAACAAAGACAGGGCTGAGTGTTGGAGTTTTATGGTTATTTACCAGGTCTGTTCCTTGATACCAGCTCTGGAGAGTGAAAATAGAGTGATTTACCAAGAGGTCAGAGGCCTCCTTTATGATCCAACCACTTTCCTGATCCGTTATCAGGGAAGAGGCTCACACAGGATGCAAGGCCCTTCCAGATGTGTGATGACAATGACAGTGTGGGTGCAGTTACTACAGGACCCAGGCAACCTACATGGTGTAGTGCAAGTGAAATGTTTGTGGCTGCAGGAGTCAATTCTTTCCAAGCTGTTTTGAGAAATCTCATGTATAAATTTATCTGCCGGCTTAATGACTCCGTAAATGAAATCATCTTGGTTTTATCAAACATAAGGTTTAGTACTATACGCTACCAATCTCAGCTGTGGAGACATCGGTACAGTTGTCTCTTTGTAAGACATTAATATGTATTTTAAACCATGATCTCTTATTGATCCTTTGTATGTCATTCATTGTATGTTATGTCCTGTTTTTTATCTGGACCCTGAGTCTGAAATAAAGTTTGAATTGGAATTGAATTGAATAATTTCTGGGTAACAAAGTACTTAAAACTTTCAGAAATGCAAACGCTTATCGCCTACTGCCACTTGGCGCAGCCAAAGAACAAAGTTGACAAGTAGTCTAAATGTGTTGATGTGATACTGTATTGATCGGCTAAGAATGAACTATATGCACATCGACAGTGGGTGCTGGGTTAAATGCCGAACATCAATTAAAAAGTAGAACCCGCACACCGAAGTATAATTTAACTCTTAATTGCATGACAGCATTTCGATCCATGACGGATTTTCGGCAGGGCAAATTAGAAATGTCTAAGTCTTGAATCCGTGTCTTTGACCAGGGGCGGTCTTACCATTAGGCAAAGGTAGGCGACTACCTTAGGCCCCAGCAGCCAGAGGACCCCACAATATACTAGAATACAACTTAAATAAACATATTTCTCATCAGTTTAAAAGAAACAGACACACTAAAAAGAACCTCTCTTTTTGTTACAATAAAAATGATTTAATCTTATGTCAGGTTATAGGGGTAATGGGCTATTCCGCTTAACTTCAAGCGCAATATTGCCTTTATTTGACTTTAACCTTATTTTGCTTTGCCACTGCGCCATTTTCTGCGAGATGCAAAGAACTGAGCAAGTGGTGGAAAATAGAAGGTATATAAGACATTAGATAAGAAATACAGGATAAGATAAATTTAAAAAACGATTAAAGAGATAATACTGTAAAGTGTATAAGAGGAGAGAATAAATTATTTAAAAAAAAAGGGTGAATGTTGGGATTCAGGGGGCCCCATGTTTGCCTTTGCCCAGGGCCCCCAAATCATTAAGTCCGCCCCTGGCTTTGACCGCTGCTGGTTGCTTGTAATGTTGACGATCAATAAATTGTTGCAAGCTGCTCCGGATTACAGCATCAGCTAAATTCCTGAAACGTAAATGTAAAGATAAGATTTCACTACATCTCTTTTTCTAATCAGTCCGTCTTCATATCATAATAATATATTAATCATATCTTTACCGATAATATCATAATCCAGAGGCATAATTACATTCACATATTTGGGTTTCTCGCTTTGGAGTGGAAACTGATATCTGCTCGCATTCCTCTTCCTAATACGTGTGTAGTATCATGTTAAGTATGGCGAGCGTTACAAATCTACCTTCTGTGTGTGTGTGTGTGTGTGTGTGTGTGTGTGTGTGTGTGTGTGTGTGTGTGTTGTATGTACATTCACAGACCAGCCAGGGTTTTATCCCACTAAGACAAACAGATCATTTCACGCGACACAGTAAATGAGTGGCGAGTTTTCATCCATCTGCCTCATACTGGTTATGTGCTATTGATATCATAATTTACATTTTCTTCATATTTTTATGCTGATATGTGATAACCACACCCGTATTGAAAACTACACCCTCTCTAAAATATATTATCATGATATGAAGTGGTGGAATTTGTACCAGCCCACTGACCTGTGTGTTTTCAGACTGGGTTAAGGTAAAATGATAATATGGAGATGGCAGCACAATCAGTATTGGGGTCTGAACATTTGATTTGAACACCTTTGAACACTGTGTGCAGCAGCAAAGTTTTTATTAGCATAACGTCCCACAGACAAATATAATTAACTACATTCTCATGCTAGTTTTGTAATGTGTAACTGTTTTGTTTTCCTTGCTGTATCGTTATCCAATCAGTAATCACGTAGTAAATCATATTTCAGCTCCAATTAAATTATTTCCCTCCTAAAAATTGTACACAAGAATTTAACATTTAACAATGGAGGCAACTGATCTCCATGTTTTAAGTGTTTCCTGTACTCTCATAAGGAATCATTTTACAGCATGAGAAAACCCTGGATCGCAGTGATCAACTTCTCATCATCCGTTTTTTGTCATGAAGTAGAAGCACGGTGACTCTTCCTTCTAAATTATTAGCGTGCTGCTAATGTGGGAAGCCTCCATTTTTAAGCAGTTAGTCCATTGACTGGAAAGATTCTGTCCTGTTCTTCTGATATATCACAAAAAAATTATTGTATTGAATTAAAAAAGCTTATTTTTTGCCAACCTTTGCTTCTCAGCTCTCTAGTTATCTCTCACATTTATGAGAATCATTAAAATCCAATCTCTCTCTCTCTCTCTCTCTCTCTCTCTCTCTCTCTCTCTCTCTCTCTCTCTCTCTCTCTCTCTCTCTCTCACTCACTCACTCTCTAGTTGAAGAAGTGATTCAATACCTGTGAGAACAAACAATCAAAGCGTAATCACATCCTAAATGGCAAGACATCCATGACAAACACTGGAACATGAGAGGAGAAAACTTTCTTTCTTTCATTCTTTCTTTTTCTTTCTTTCTTTCTTTCTTTCTTTCTTTCTTTCTTTCTGTCTTCCTGTCTTTCTTTCTTTCTGTCTTACAGAGCTGCACATCTACACTGACCTACTGTATTTCCAACCATTAAAACCACTTCTGTTTTCCTTCTCTCATCTGTTCTTCCTTCCTTTTTCTCCATCCCTCTGTCTCTGTATATCAACGGTTCTATGTCTCCTTACTATTGCTGTTGTCTCATATTCAATCTATTCCTCTCTCTCTCTCTCTCTCTCTCTCTCTGTCTTACACATTGCAAGTCTCATAAAACACAAGTGTCCTTACGAGGTGGTACTTTTCTATGTTTCCTATCCTTGGGACCCCAAATACACACACATACACACACACACCTATACACGAACACACTCTGACCATCCAGAGAGGAGTTAACCCCTGGGATACCGGTACTGTGTGAAACCCAACAGACATGTGTACCAGCAAAGCCTTTCACCCCCACTCTGTGTCCAGCAGACATGTAACAGCATCATGTATCGACTCATACTTTATTCCCTCCGTCTGCTCCACTCCCACATGCATTGTCTCAATCAAGACGGGGATCTGCTTGATTGGTACAATAATTACTTCCCACAACTGGCGCTGCAGGGAGGAGATCAATACCTGTGATTGATCTGGATCAAGTGGTGCTGAGCTTGAGCATGATCTATTTGACTGAGATTTTTTTGTTTTTTTTTCATTAGGTCCTGTACAGATTGTAACGGGCTTAGTCCTCACACTGTTGTCTCGGGGAGTTGTTTCCAGTTTCTGAACTGCTGAGCGGGCCGTTTCAAGCCAAAATGTTTGATATTCATATTAAGGTTGGAACATATTGGTTGCGATGTTGTGGACTAGGTGTAAGAACAGTAAGTGTCAGGTTAATATAGACGTAGTGTGTTTGAGAGCGTAGATGAGGGAGTAGAGGAGGCCGTTACTGCAGGCATCATGGGCCTAATTCAACAAAACATCTTTGTTGTGCGTGATTTGTCACTTCCTGCGCGCCTGTGAGAAGATTTCCCACTAATGAACCGAACCCATCTCATCTCCTGAAATTAATCTGGGCGAATGGGGTCTCGATTAGAGGGGGATGGGGGGGTGGGGGGGTCTTCTCTGTTGCAGCCCCACTTTGTCATTTAGACTGAAAAGACGGCCGGATTGTTACATAAAAACAAATCTTGCCTAGTTAAGTTTCACTGTCTTATTTTACGGACATTCAGTTGAAGCATTCAAATAAAGATTATAAATTGTTTGGTGTCTATGTATTGTCATGTGTCCATGTATGGAGGAGAGCTGTTCCATCCCATCATGCTGTAATTTCTACCAGTTGTTGTGTGGCAGTAAAGATTCTGTTTTTGTTCTGTTCTGTTCTGTTGAGTAACACTATTGAATTCACAGTACATAAATTGTTTTAAATTGTTTGTGAAAAGTGTCTGAAATGACATAATGTTACAGGATGACAGAGTGTTATGTGTTTTGACACAAAGTATCTAATTGTTTTAACAATGGGAATTAGTCGTCAAGACAGTCCATAACAATAAATTATCCAACCGCACACTGTTAGACTTCGTTGTTAACTTACATCTTTATTTTCTTAGGATTAGGCTTGAGAAGCGAACAAGGCGTTTCGCCAGGTGCTTCCTCAGGTTCGATCATTGATTGCACAATCACAGGTGTTTAAGAAGACTCAAATTACATGACTTGGATCCTCGTCACATGATCATGCCGTCACTCATTTTAAACATTTTAACCATATAATATAATAAATGCAAAAATAGAAGAAAATAGAACAAAACAAAACATTTAGATATAGGTGTAGGCTACACTAGAATGCTATTAATCAAAAGCATGAAGGAGTAGCTCCACATTAGTCAAAACCCATTACTCAAAGGTATTAAATGGATAGGCTACACATTATGTTTTGTTTTGTTTTATTGTCTTTTATAATGTTTAATTCCTCTTGTTTCTGCTCCTTATTTGCTGCTGTCTCTCTATAAGAGATATTGAATCTCAAGTGGATTTCCTGCTTAAATAAAGGTTAAGAGTATTTCAGTGGATTTCCAGTGCATTACAATGCTAAGGTAAATCTGACTGTAACATATTATATTGATTAGATTGATTTTACTATATCAAAGGGAGACATCAGAAAGGAGAGGAGGAGAGGGAGGAGGTTAGTGAATAGACGAAAGAGGTAGAGAAAAAACAAAACGATGCAAAACCATATCTGTGTGTGTGTGTGTGTGTGTGTGTGTGTGTGTGTGTGTGTGTGTGTGTGTGTGTGTGCGTCAAAGAGCTGTGGAGAGCCTAGACGCTGCGTCACCGCTCTCCTCTATAGACGCCGATACAAACTGCTGGGCTGCAATTAGATTCCAATGAAATGCCTTTTTGTCTGTCTGTCCGTCAGCCTCCCTGCCGCACAGAGACCGGAGCGCCGCCTAGTGGCAAGAACCGGACCGTCAGCTCGATACGCGGCTCACTCCTCTGACAAACTAACCCAACTACCTGAACTACAGGAGGACAGAGAGAAAAGAAACTCTGTGATTATCTGACAGCTTCATGTTTTCAATTCAAATGACAGAATTCTGGGTTCCAGCTGTTGTATTTAGCTGAAATATCAGACAATTTCAGACAACTGGCCTAAAAAAGGCTAGGGGGCTAATATCTATCTATCTATCTATCTATCTATCTATCTATCTATCTATCTATCTATCTATCTATCTGTCTATCTATCTATCTATCTATCTATCTATCTGTCTGTCTGTCTCTCTATGGAATCAAATCAAATTGAAATTTTGTCACTTTTTGTCACAATTTGTCAATGTTTGCACATAATTTTGTGCTTTAGATGACAACAAAAAGACACAAACAGTCAAACTGAACATAAAAAAACAAAAAAACAAACTTCATATTCATCACTTACAGATGCAGCCGCTGTACAAGTCACTGCACAAGTCTCACATCTTACATGTTTACTGCATCGCTGCTGCACTGCTGCCCCACCAAGAAACCACAGCTCCCGCCCCTGCAGGACTAATGCAGGATGTAGATGACAGGTGGGAGGACTTAGCGGTCAATCGCACTCAAACCCGAACACTGTGAGATCATGAGCCTCGTCCTGCGGCTCCTCGGAGCACCCCGGGGTGCCACAAACGCCTCACCTCACCTGGAAGGCCAAGGGCAAAATGTCTGAAATATGATACAGCCGGTTCCTGTATACCTGGCACAAGTCTGATGGTTCTTGATCGAATTGGTAATCTAGTGATACTTTACTGATCGCCCATAGTGAAACAGACTTTTCCCTTGCCCCTGTTCCAGGGAGGTCAAAGGTCAGGGTTCAGCTACAGCTGTACAGATTCAGTGTTTTGCTCAAGGACACTTCAGCATTGCAGATAGAGCCGGGCAATGTTTACAAAATCAAATATGACAATATTTTGGACCGAATATGATATCGATAATGTCACGATATTTTGGTGGAATGAGTGGAAGATTCATATTTACACACAAGAACATTTTGAAAATGAGTAATGGTCATTAGTAATCAGTAATGTGTAATAAGTAACATGGATATGATGAGCAGGTAAAGCCAGAGCAGGCTGATTGTATCACTTTACTGTAATGCAGCTTTTAAGGCCAGGAAGAAGTGTCATCTAAGTTATTTAACAATATTACATAACCAAAATCTCATATCACAATAACGACATTATACGATATATCGCCCAGCCCTTATTGCGGGTGAGTGCTTTGTTGGAGTAATTTGTTGGTTTTCTCATGTTGAGCAAGCAACTGGAAAATCAGATCAGGGTGCCACGCAGTTAAAAAATCCAGATCCAGAATTTTTTTTTTTTTTGTTTTTCTCCTTTAATGCAGCCTTTCAGTGTCATGGCCCAAAATGTCATCTGTTAACTCCATCAAATAACAGAGGACTGACTGCGTGTCCGGCGCCTTAGTAATGTGTTCATCATCACCATCTGACGCATTCGGCCTCTCCACCCACCCTTTTAGTTCACACACACACACACACACACACACACACACACACGCACACGCACACGCGCACACTCTTTCGTAAAGTCTAACCCCTCCCTCCACCCAAAGCGGGCGGTGCTGGTAAACTATATAAATGAAGGTGCAGCGTCCTGCAGCAGAGAACCAGAACCGTCAACTGGATCGAAGAGAAGAGGAAAGATCTTCCACGGCAGAAACAGACCTGATCCGAGTCCTCCACCGCTATTAGGACCCACCTGTTGCTCTCCAAGTCTTCTCAAAGTAAGTCCTCACTCTTCTGCTCAGTCTCTGCTTCACGCTGCACTGCAAAATGTCCGTCTGAACAAGTCATTCCGTCGAGTTTTAGGGCTTAAGATCCTGTTGTTTTTTCTTAAAAACAAGTGAAAAATAAATGTAACACTCGCATGAGATAGGTGAACTTGTTCCCAATACAAATAATTGTGTTTCAGAAATGTTCTTGACTCATGCAGGGCATTGATCCTAGTGTGGTTTATATTCTGCCTTATTCTGCCTTGGTTGAACATATTGACAGTTATTGCTAGAAAATGCCTAAAATAAGTGAAACTGCTTTTTTTCCCACTTTTTGTTTTAAAGCGAAATACGATTTTTAGACTGAATATAAGTCAACCTTAAAACTCTTGTGTGCAAAAGTAAAAAGAAAAAAAAGCCTTTATTCTTTATTCAAGGCTTTTTCTCTCGCCATACAAACATAAAAACTTTTGCATACAAAAGAAGAGTGCCTTTCTTTTTATTATTCTTTAACCCTCGACTCCAATCAGCTCTTCTTTTCTTTGCAAACAGACTAATGGTTTGGAGAAGCGTAAAACAAACTGCACGAGACTGAATTACTTGTCAGGATCGACAGTTTTCAGCGTGAGACGATTTGACGAATGAAACTGGATCGTTTAAAGTTTAAAGCCTGTGAAGTTAAATAGTCTCTTGTGTGATTGTTGGGAGTGATTCTAGCGATGCAGTTTTGGCAATTAGTCATGGAAAAACTGCACGAGCACGAGCACACACGTTGTGTTCAGTTTCAGCAGCTCGTCCTCATCGCGCTGTTCACTCCTGCTGTAAAACTCCCGCTGTATATTAACCGTTTGAGGATTGATCATATAGAAGATGGCGCGACTCAATCCAGTTCAGAGGCTGATGTGGAGTTTTGGGTGAGTGACTTTGGGTCAGAGAGGTTTCCTTAATATAATCCTACAGTTTGTTCGCCTATATTCACTTTAAATTGCGGTAAAAAAAAAAAATATTAGGCTACCTTCCTACAGTGATGCTCAGTGTGTTTTTACAAAGTGTTTCAGCACCACGGAGAGCGCCTGTGGGATCGGTTCCAGTTACAGCTTGTTGCTCCTCGCTGTGGTCAGATACATTTAAACTATACTGTAGTTTATAGGACTACCAGAGTATAAATTACAACCCAAAGAGGCATGAAAGTATTCCAGAAAGCCATCTCTGTCTCTTAATCATCGTAGCTGCTTGTTTAATCGCGTTGCATTTTACGTTGCATAACAATACTGACGCTCTTTTCCAGGATGATTTCCACTGAGTGCGACAGTAGAATGAGCTTTAATTCCCAGATGGGCAACAATACAAGCAGGCAGTAATGAGGAGAGCCAGGGTCACATTCCTGTGATCCCATGAGCTCGAGATAGAGAAGTGCGAGGAAAGGAAATGAGAGAAACCAGTTAACGAGTCTTTACTTAAGGAGTGAAGGAGGGAGATAGAGGGGGGGTTTGATTGAAAACAATTCAAAAGACCTGTTGCTCATTATTGCTTGACACTATTCCTATCAGCATCAATACAGCTCTATTCGTTATGTACAAGTTTTAAAAATCCTATGAGTAGGCAGAGAGATTTTTTTTTTGAAAACAAAAACGCAAAACAGCCTTGAATTGAAGCTGGTCGATTCAGCAGCAGCAGATATAGGCTAGTTATTAAAAACATATTAACATTACAAAACAGATTAGATTTTCTACATTTTCCAAGCAGAATTTAATCATCATTTAATCTCCAAATCATTGTTTCCCATTGTAAATGATTCGTTTAACAAGTGGAAGAACTGGCATTAAAATGTCATCAGTTCAAATATTATTATTTAACCTGCTGACCAATAAGTATAGTTTCATTCTATAAGCCAGTTTACAGGAAAAACGGCAAACTGGCAAAAATGTTCAAAAAGAAAAAAAAAATCCCTAAAATGTTAAACGCCACCTTTTTTCTCAAGATACAAAGTAATAGGCTGTAACTGTTTGATCATAAATTAGGATGGAAATCAAGCAGCTACAGCATCATGATGCACCGCGCCGTTAGCGCCCGTTAGACGCGCATCCTGAATGATGTCCGTTTCATAACAGCATCATGCCCGCAGCCTCCCCGCTGATGTGTGAAATTAGTTTTCTCTATTGAACGCAATCCGTTTTCTTCATCTTCCCCGGGCTCTAAACAATACTCAGCCAAGGGAGTCTGACAATAAGTCAATCCGCCGCAGCAGGACCGTTTCTGGCTTGTTGGGGGCCCTATGCAAATCTTGTTGGGGGGGGGGGGGGGGGGGCTGCTATTTCAAGCACTCATGAATACACATCAAATCTGCATATGCATATAAATCAGACCGAATGCTACATTTTTCACATAAAAACTTCTTTTAATTTCAGGAATTTAGTTGCATCGTTAAGACATCAAAATCAAAACAAACATGCAAATTGTAAATACTGAACAAATAAAATGTTTTGTTTTGTTTTGTTTTTTCAAAAACAGAATGCTTTGAATAAATTATAAACTAATGAACAAGAATACACATAAAATTAACTACTATAAAATGACACTAGCATCAGGATAAAAGTGCAAATGACAAATAACAATCCAATAGCCTAATATATATCCATTAAAAATAATTTCACAAATCAGACAAGAGATACTTGCATCTGGTGTTTGTGGGTCTGCTGCGGGTCAATAATACCATGATACCACAGATCACGTTAGCTAGCCTAGCCAGCTCTGAAAACAAAATACATGTTAGGGTTAGGTAGGTCTAGATAGCGGGCTGTATTATAGGTAGTAAACCTACATAGCTAACGTTAGCTACCCAGTGTTTCAGGTAACTTTACACCAATCGCTGACTGGTAGAAATACATTGCCCATAAAAACAGGTTAATTAATATGTCTTACCTCTGCTCTGCAAGCGTTGTTTTTCCTCTGCTTTCTTCCGTTTTGTTTTTTTTTATTTCACGAAGGATAGGCTACGTCCTTTTGGACACCATAGTATCGGTGAGATACTGGAATAGTAATCTGTCCAAAGGCCATCAACAACATAGTACGTCAATACGTGAGAATCTGATGCTGACTTTGAAATTGGTCTCAAAAGAATAGCTGCTTTTTGATCTATCTAGCGTACAATCAATGCATTTTATTTTTGCCATTATGTGCTTATAATGTACTGTATGTGTTTTTGAACAACACATGAGGACGCTTGGTTACCAAAAATGTCCATTTATATTCGAAGAGGACAAAAATAAGGTGGCGCCTCGGGGCCCCCCTAGTGGTCGCGGGGGCCCTACACAGCTGTGTTGTCCGAGTATCATAAGAAACGGCTCTGCACCACAGCCTGAAGCCCCCGGGTCTTTACATGACATATATCGACTTGTCTAGCTCCTTCACATCCCTCTATTAACTTGTCAACCAACTTAGACGGCCAGGAATATTTCTTGGGGGAAAAACTGACACCGTCGTTCCTGCTCCATACCCGAGGAGAGGTTTGACACGCACCAAACGTTTTTTCTCATTAGAAAAAAAAAGAAGAAAATGTCTTTATCCGCCGCCATCCCTCCGCTTTTATGTCTACTCTAGAGTTTTCTGAGGTGTCGTGGGATTAATTTAATCAAACATCCGTGATAGGAGGCGCCCGTTTGGTAACCCAACACACCTATTTTCATTTTGTTATTGATTTTTGACATATTATTTTCCTAATTTGCCACTGCTGGTCCCTGCTGAATGTGATGCTGTCGATCTGCCTCAAAACTTTGACCAGGTATCATCACCATAACCAGTGATGTAGTGGGTAAATAAAAAGGTGATATAGGCTACACCATCATCTCCAGTCTTGGTCATCATAAGGCAAAAAGCCACTAAGAGAGACAAAAATCAATTAATTAAGGCTTTTTTGTCTCTCTCTCTCTCTCTCTCTCTCTCTCTCTCTCTCTCTCTCTCTCTCTCTAAACCCCAAGTTTAAATAACTTGCATCTGTTTAATACTACTTAGTGTGATGTTTACTTCAAACGTATGTCATGAAGCTTTTTCTCTGCCTGACAAAGGTGGATGAACTATAAAAACAATAAGATTTGAGCCAAGCCAACTTTGACCGAGTCCCAAGTCAGTCTCAAGTCTTGAGGCACAAGAATCCAGTATCAGTTTAATAACTTAAAGAAAACTAAATATCTAGGACTTTTCAATGCAATATGGTTTTAATAGGATAAAAAACTTGGTAAGAGCATCATGAGTTTGATTTCTAGAATCAGTTTCAACAATAAATTAAATTATTCCATACAAATTCAGAAAACAGAATTTAAATTCAGTCGTCTGCTGGAAC
Source organism: Centroberyx affinis (assembly GCF_046629955.1). NCBI lineage: Eukaryota > Metazoa > Chordata > Actinopteri > Beryciformes > Berycidae > Centroberyx > Centroberyx affinis. The sequence goes on from NW_027282219.1 coordinate 59,222, forward strand.
AAATCTCATCACTTTCAATCTGAGTCATTTACACAAACACAAGATCTCAAGTCAAGACTTTAGAAACCTTTTCAAGTCATCAGAGTACAAGTCAGAGTCAAGTCCCAAGTCACCAGAACCCAAGTCAAGTCAAGTCTCAAGCCTTCTCTTCATGCATTAAGTCTCAAGCAATTAAATCTGTGACTCGAGTCCCCCACCTCTGCACTGGACCCGTTGTGTTCATAACTCCCGACACCTTCCTGTCCCGTCACAGATGGCCGTGATGCTGAAGCCGTGGACGGTGCTGGTGGCGGTGGTGCTGTGTGTGTTGGTGTGTCTGGGGACCCTGGCGGACGCCTACCCCCCCAAACCAGAGAACCCCGGTGAAGACGCCCCGCCCGAGGAGCTGGCCAAGTACTACACCGCCCTGAGACACTACATCAACCTGATCACCAGGCAGAGGTGCGCTCACACACACACACACACACACACACACACACACACCGTCACAGTTCTCTGCAGCCATTGACAATTTCATAGTGCTTCAGTAGGCATGTGTGTTTGTGTGTGGGTGCATATGTGTGGTGTGTATTCTTGTTTTTCTATACTTGTGAGAGTCAAATGTCCTCACAAGGATAGAAAGATGGGGCAAAATCCTGCAAAGTGAGGACATTCTGCCACCAGTTTAGGATTAGGATTCAGGTTTATGGTAAAGATTAGGGGTTAGTGAATTAATGTAGTAGTAGTAATGAAAGGTCCTCATTAGGATAGAAGTAGAAGGATGTGTGTGTGTGTGTGTGTGTGTGTGTGTGTGTGTGTATGTGTGTGTGTGTGTGTTTGGGCTAATGCAGCGTCCCGTAAAATGACTTCTCCCTCCTGCCTGTGACTTCAGACTGCGCCTTTCATCTGTTTCTCTTCCATTTAATGGACCATTTGCCCTCGAAACACCGAAAGAAACTTTTCAGCCAAATTGATTTCCGCTTTCAGGTTTTAACGTCATGAAAGAAACAACAGCTGGACTCTTAATGTCGCAGTTTGCCCTTTCGCCTCTCCCCGCTTCATTCTGTATCGTAGAGCGGTCATTACACCCACGGAGGTCTCTGCATTTCCCGCTCATACTTCAGCCTGGAGCTCTGTCTGTCTAACCCTCACAGTGTGTGATGATCCTCCCTACACACACACACACACACACACACACACACCTCCGCCCAACACAACGGTAGCTCAGTAGATTAGATTACTGGCCACTCTCCAAAACCTCCAGGCCTCCAAATCAACGGGACCAGAGCAATAAAATCGGTACAGATGGACCCAAGAAAGAATCCCAAATCCAGTTAGCGGGGTCTGAGCCGAGGCCTGCTGCTCTCAGGTATAAAAGTCTCTGGCATCGAATTGGCAGATGGCATATTTTTGATTTGAAGCAGTCTGGCTCGTAGGGGAAAGCGAGCCGCAGCAGCCTCCTGCGGTTCCTGCTCCTATTCATGAAATTCAAATAGGTCGTTGATATTTAGATACCCAGTTTAAAGAAGACTCCCAGTGCCGCAGAAAAGTCAATGAGTTCAAAGTAGGACCTTTTTTACATTTCACCGGAGACAAAACGGCTGCATCAAGAGCTGTCGATTAAAATATATATGAAAAAGACGTAGAGCCCTAATGTATTGGTTATGTAAACGTTTGGCTCTGTTGAATAAAATGCATAATACAGCAGGGAAATGTGATAAGAGGCCAGCTTTAGGCTACGCACTAAAGATAAAGTTGGATGGATCTGACACAGTCTAGTACATAACTAAATATTCTATAGATCCATGGCCTTGTGTAACTGGACAACTATGATACTGGTATTCAGGACAAGAAGAGAAAGGAAGACAGAAAGACAGAGACGAACAGAAGGGGAAAGAAAGACAAAGACAGAGAAATCGAGAAAAAACACAGAAAGACAAGAACGGACAAAGCAGGAAGACAGTCAGATAGAGAGAGAGAGAGACAGTCAGATAGAGAGACAGAGACAGCCAAAGAGGGAGAGAGAGAGAGAGAGAGAGAGAGAGACAGAGAGAATAAGCTGTAAAGAGAAGGAGCGACTAGGGAGATATATGGGTTGAGACAGGTCATTATCAGAGGGGAAAACATTTTACATCCTGATGCGTCGCACTGTGTGACAGCTGTGACAGAGCTGTGTGATTGCTTTCCTACGGGGCAAGACACACACACACACACACACACACACACACACAGACAGGGGTGTAACGAAGCATCAGATTGGGTGTCGGGGTCGTAGGGGGAGGTGGAACAGGTGGCTGATAGGAAAAGAGAGGAACTACAGGTCACACTGCAGGGGTTGTGTTGAATAGTGCTGAAAACACTCACAGATACACACACACACACACACACACACACACATCCGTGCAAACTTTTTGTTAAACGCCTCTGTGATTTTACGGTCTCACCTTCCTCGGACCCCTGGTTTCCCTATCAAGAGAATGATAAGGCTCATCCAGACTTGGAATTGAGACACACACACACACACACACACACACACACACACTCGCTCACACAGGTACAATTTGAATCTGACTGTGAAGTGAAAGCATTAGGAACACAGGAGGAGAACAACTGCACCAGAATATTAGATAGACAGACAGACAGGTAGGCAGGCGGGTGGGCAAGTAAGCAGACACACAGACAGACAGACAGACAGACAGAGAGACAGACAGGTAAATAGGGAAGAAGGCAGGTAGTCAGACAGAGAAACACACACAGCAGCTAATCTGATTGAGACTGGATGAAAAGTGATTTATGTGAGCATGAAATACACCACATCTCTTCTTATCTTAAGGGGAAATGTGAGTAAAAATGGTTAGGAGGAGGATGGTTGTAAATATATATAGGAATAATAGGAATAGGCGAAGAATAATGTGCTTCTGTTCTGTACATGTAGCATTTTAACATCAATAGAAGATGAACAAATTCATTCAAAAGAAGCCTGTCAGCCTCTATCAGTAATCTACTCTGCATCCTCCGTTGTTTCTCCACCTGGTGGATCTGGAGGGAAATATCTGCTGGATCGCTTTACGGCACAAAACAGGAAGAGGTTCTGTTCTTCCAGAGCAAACGGAGCTAAAGCTTTCGGAGTTTCTGGCAGCAGATGGTGGATCTTAATGGTCTTAATGTAGTCTTAATGTGCAGAAACACTAGCACTAACAATACTACTGGTGTGAGATAGAGGCGACCAATCGTCTCCACTATGCTCTCATTTGTTTACAGTAATTATATCAAGGTTATCGCAATTTTTTGGTTTGTTTAATGTTTTTAAATTGGGATGGGATGTAACACATATTTCAGAGAAATTTGCTATCAAACTGCAATCTCATCTCTCTCTCTCTCTCTCTCTCTCTCTCTCCCTCTCTTTCTCTCTCTCTCTCAGGTATGGAAAGCGTTCAGCCCAGGAGGATGTGATGGCAGAGCTGCTGTTTGGTGGAGACAGCAACAGAGACCAGAGATCAAGGTAATAAATACACACACGCACACACACACACAAACGCACACACACACACACACACATAGCAGGAGTCATGTGACCTGTAATGAATACAGACAACTGACAATTTATTAAAAAAAACAAAAAAACAAGCAATTATTGTTCTCATTCCTGTTTGTCTCTCTCTGCAGATACGACGACTCCTACATGTGGTGACTCCGCCGCTTCTCTCCCTCTTCATCGGGCATTCCCTCTGGGTGTGACCCACAATGCACCTGGAGGGGCCGACATGTGCCTCTCACCTCTAGCCCCTGACCCCTGACCCCTGACCCCGACCACAACCAATGACCATCACTGACCGGAACACAACCCCTCTCTCTGTCTCCCCCTCTCTCTTTCTGTCTCTCTCTGTGTCTCTCTCTCGTTGCCTCTCTCTCACCGTCTCACATCTTTCTCATGACAAGAAAATTGTACATAATTTATTATTGAAATAAAGATATATATCAGATCAGAGCTACTAATCAAGAGGTGGAACCTTGTCTCTGTGTGTGTGTGAGTGTCAACGTCTCTCTGCTGTCCTACACTGTGTAGAGGAGGACATTCTTGTTTTACTGTTGCTACTGTAAAAATTAATCTGAATAAATTAATAAAAACTTTTATGTGTGATTAAAAATTTGTCGGATGACTCAGACTGTGTGGGGTTTCCTTCAGGGAACAATGTAGTGCCACCGCTGTTGGACGGTCAGTCCACTGGGTCAGATTCTGGGTGAAGTCTGGATTGCTTTATGGCACAGATGTGAAATTGCTTTACAGCACAAAACAGGAAGAGGGCGGTGTTCTTCTTTGTCAATAAATCATTACCAGATTTTGAGACAGTAGTACAATTACCATTAAAAAAACAAGACCATGGCTGAGAAGATTGGCAGCCTCTACCTGCATTTTACACTGTTTCTCCACCTGGTGGATTTGGAGGGAAATCTGCTGGATCGCTTTACGGCACAAAACAGGAGGAGGTTCTGTTCTTCCAGAGCAAACGGAGCTAAAGCTTTCAGAGTTCCTGGCAGCAGATGGTGGAAGGAGGGAAAGGAAGATGGAGAAATCACTTCCACCATGTTGATCCTCTTCAGGAAAGCGAAACATGCCAAGTAAGGGTCGGGGGAATTGTGGAATTCATTTTGAGAAACACCTAACAGTACCACTGGTGTGTGATAGAGGAGACCAGTCGTATCGAGAATGGTCTCATTTGTTTACGGTGATTTTATCAAGGCATCCCAATTAATTTGACAAAGATATAATAGTGTTTAAAAATGCTACACAGCACCTTTAAATTACAATTAATCACAGTTGAATGTGCCCTGTTGTTTCAAGTCAGTGAAGGGAATGGTGGATCATGGTGAACCATTGTTTTCCCACCTATTTTTTCCTAAAATCTGCAGATAATCAGAAGGATGCGTGTAGTAATTTGTGCCAACAAGAGTGATGCAATCCCTCTTCACCCCATATGATCAGCTCAGTTGTCTCAGGTTGACTCATCACAGGTGCAGTACTGCAGTCTCTCCACCGCATGCTGCTGTTGCACTGTTTAAAAGTCAGTCCAGTACTACAGCATCTCTCCAGCTCGGAGCTGGACTTGGGACTGAGTGTTGTCTGAATGGGTTTATAGCTGATATATAACAGAGGACCGCTGCATCACACAGGACAGGGAAAAGACAGACACCAAAAATCACAGAAGGGACTGGACTCAATGAGGCTTTTCCAGCTATAACCCCAGGCCCGTCACAACCTGCCTTTATTATCACCACATACACTTACAGTCATTACTAACGCCAATGGTGATAAGACATATTTTTTGTTAGTTTGCTATAGCTGAATAATAAAGAGGTTTGTTAGAAATATCTGTCTAAACTGCAAAATGAAAGAAAATGACAAAACACAAAGAAAAAAAAAAACATTGCCATCGGCCCTTTAATTCTGCTCCGTCATACAAGCAGCCGCACCACGGGCTCCATAGCTGCGTCAAGCTCCCATAAATATCCACAATAAGACCGGAAGTAAGGCGATTTTGCCTTCAAAATTAAATAAACATCAAAGAAAAATGAACTCTTGGGGTGAGCAGAACAACAGCTGTATTGAAACACTTACTGGAGTCATTCCATTTTTACAATGCATGTCTACACTCCTGCACTGTCTCTGTGTGTAGCCTAGACTTGCACATATTCGCTGTAAATTAACAGCTGTTTTCATTCTCATTGTTATATATTGCATATGTTTTGATATTTTGCAATGTTTCCATCTATTTTAAACTGCATATATTTAGTATATGTG
>NW_027282220.1:0-59482 GCF_046629955.1 Centroberyx affinis
CCTGCTTCAAACAGTCAGAGTCATGAAAGACAGAAACAACAGAACCAAGATAATGTGAGTAGGAATCACTTTAGAGATTTGTGAACGATGAACTTCAATCAATCAAAAGTTTATTTATGAAGCACATTTCATACGAGGTATCACGGTGTGCTTTACAGAAATCTAAAATAAAACAGTAATAAATGATAACATTGAAACTGACAAAGTTATTTTCTCTTGTCTCCAGACTCATCAAGTTTATTTCAGGATTTTTTATCATATCCATAGAAATTCTATGTGGGACCAGAGGTGGGAAAACAAATGTAAAATAATGAGTCCTTAATGTACATTGTATTTCATTGTACCTGTTAAATGAATAAATACATTTATGGGGGAAAAAAAAAGTGAAATTGTCTTGGAGAAAGTTTCTTGTTTCCAGATTCTCTTCATTGTTTTATGATGATTTCTTGACAGAAGAAGTCATATTGGCTTGAATCAAGTGAAATTTACTGAAAGCAGCAGATTATCTGCTCAGTGCAGAGAGAGAATTTGACTGAAAATATCATGAAGGAAGCTGATAGGTCTGGAGACAAGAGAGAAAATCACTGGACTGATTGGTATTTTTTACAGTGTAAATCTCCCAGGTAAAGCTTCACTGGTATTTTTTTACAGTGTAAATCTTCCAGGTAAAGCTTCCCTGGTATTTTTTACAGTGTAAATCTCCCAGGTAAAGCTTCACTGGTATTTTTTTACAGTATAAATCTCCCAGGTAAAGCTTCACTGGTATTTTTTTACAGTGTAAATCTCCCAGGTAAAGCTTCACTGGTATTTTTTACAGTGTAAATCTTCCAGGTAAAGCTTCACTGGTATTTTTTACAGTGTAAATCTTCCAGGTAAAACTTAATTGGTATTTTTTACAGTGTAAATCTCCCAGGTGAAGCTTCCCTGGTATTTTTTTTACATTGTAAATCTTCCAGGTAAAGCTTCCCTGGTATTTTTTTACAGTGTAAATCTTCCAGGTAAAGCTTCCCTGGTATTTTTTACAGTGTAAATCTCCCAGGTGAAGCTTCCCTGGTATTTTTTTACAGTGTAAATCTCCCAGGTAAAGCTTCATTGGTATTTTTTACAGTGTAAATCTCCCAGGTGAAGCTTCCCTGGTATTTTTTACAGTGTAAATCTCCCAGGTGAAGCTTCACTGGTATTTTTTACAGTGTAAATCTTCCAGGTAAAGCTTCACTGGTATTTTTTACAGTGTAAATCTTCCAGGTAAAACTTAATTGGTATTTTTTACAGTGTAAATCTCCCAGGTGAAGCTTCCCTGGTATTTTTTTTACATTGTAAATCTTCCAGGTAAAGCTTCCCTGGTATTTTTTTACAGTGTAAATCTTCCAGGTAAAGCTTCCCTGGTATTTTTTACAGTGTAAATCTCCCAGGTGAAGCTTCCCTGGTATTTTTTACAGTGTAAATCTTCCAGGTGAAGCTTCATTGGTATTTTTTACAGTGTAAATCTTCCAGGTGAAGCTTCATTGGTATTTTTTACAGTGTAAATCTCCCAGGTGAAGCTTCCCTGGTATTTTTTACAGTGTAAATCTCCCAGGTGAAGCTTCCCTGGATGCACGGTGTGTTTTTCTCCACCTGAAGCAGCCAGCAGACCCCAGTCCACCTGAAGCGGCCCGTGTGCTGCGTGCCGATTGGCCGAGGATCCGGATCGAATTAAAGAGCGTTTTTTTTTTTTTTTTTATTTATCACCTGGAAGCTTCAGGTTCCCGGCAGCTTCCCCCCTCGGCTCGGCGCCGGGCAGCGGAGTGAGGCATGCTGGGATAGCGGCACGTGTTTTGGCCCGCCGCTCTGCTGCTGTGCGCACGTGCTGCACGGAAACCCACAGCTACACTTGGATGGCTGCTCTTTTTTTTTTTTTGAGTGGGGTGATCTCAACTCTGTGTGTGTGTGTGTGTGTGTGTGTGTGTGTGTGTGTGTGTGTGTGTGTGTGTGTGTGTGTGTGTGTGTGGGCGCTTTCAGGCATGTCTGTGTGCTGCTGGTGTGTTTTAGGATTGCATAAGCCACTGTAGGCCTTTGTGTGGTGTGTGTGTGTGTGTGTGTGTGTGTGTGTATGTAAATAACAGGCATGTATACTTGTGCAGGCATGCACACACACACACACACACACACACACACACACACAGACACACACACACACACATTATGAAGTGAAACTGAATCTGACTAAGTTTTCATTCATACTGTGTATTTGTGTATTTGGCGTTAACATAACACTTGTGTGTGTGTGTTTTTTGCCTTTATGCTATGTCACACACCTGTACATTTGCACGTGTGTGTGTGTGTGTGTGTGTGTGTGTGTGTGTGTGTGTGTGTGTGTGTGTGTGTGTATGTGTGTGTGTGCGCTACACCTGTCATTCCTGAGGTGGAAATCTCATCACCTTGGCTTAAAACCCGGCGAGGACGGATGGAGCGATGGTCGGATGGGATGGGATGACAAACCGCCCCCCCCCCCCGCCCTGCCCCCCTTCCCACCCAACACACACACACACACACACACACACACACACACACACACACCCCTCCCTCTGAGTGCTGACAGAGGCAGAACTTGTCATCAAACGCACGAAGACGAACGTCAAACAAAATCATGACGAATTTCACCGGAGTCCCTGGAAGAAGAGGAGGAGGAGGAGGAGGAGGAGGAGGAGGAGGAGGAGGAGGAGGGGGGGGCTGAACACACACACACACACACACACACACACACAGGGGGAAAAGTCATTTTTGCAGACTGCATCAGGAAGGAATGTGTGCGGCGGCTGCAGGAGGTGCTGCTGCTCGCTGGATGTTGCGTAACAGCCGGCCGGCGCTCTGCTGGTCCTGGATCAGACTCCGGATCAGACTCCAGACTTCCTGCTGTGAAGCCTGGCGGAGGCTCAGAGGGAGAAGAAGAAGAAGAAGAAGAAGAAGAAGAAGACTCAGTAAACGTTCAGGAGTTTGTCTCGTGATGTCTCTGCAGAGGAACAGACAGACTGCACCTTTACTTAAATCAATTATCTGATATTTATTCAGCATATTTCATACAACAGTGTAAAATATCAAACTTCACAGACTGGTGGAGAACACACACGACACACAACAACTTTATTTTTTTGGCAGGAGGATCTTTTCTGAAGAAGGCAGCCGGACAGACAGAGTTTGTGTCTTCTTCTTCTCCTATTTATTTGTTGTAGTCCTACAGCCAAGATGAGGATTTGTTGTGTTTGTTGTGTTCTTTCATCTTTCTGTCTCATTTGATTTGAACTGCACTCGTTTACTTTTTAAGTCTTTTATCTCTTGTATCTCTTGTCTGTACTTTTGCACTTTTTAATTGTAAATCTTTTACCTTTCCTGTATTTTTTACCACCCTGTAAAGCACTTTGAATCGCCCCAGTGTATGAAATGTGCTGTACAGATAAAGGAAATAAAGAGGATAAGCATCGTTTTTACCTTTGCCCCTCTGTAGCTTCATATCACACAACAGTGGAACCCAAACTGCTTCACACACAGTTCAGAGTCTTGAGCCAATCAGTGACGAGTAAACACACACTGTAGCCCCCCCCCCCTTAGACCAATCGGTGCTGTTTAATTTTATTTAATGACACTCAGTAGAGCACAGACCTCCACCAGCACTCTGTCACTGTCAATATCTGCCGGTTCAAATTCACTTTTAAGGATTTCAGCCGATCATCTCAACACCACATCAGCAGCCCACACTGTATTAGCAGGGCTGCTCACTTCCTGTCTAAACAGGAAGTGAGCTCTCCAGAGCCTCCATGTTGTTTGACTGGGGCAATAATGGAGGGTTTGACTCTACTTCTGTCTGCTGATTGGCCACAAAGTCGGATGGTGTTACTAGGACTGCAACTAACGATTATTTTCATTGTCGATTATTTTCTCGATTAATCGATTAGTTGCTCGGTCTATAAAATGTCAGAAAATGGTGAAAAATGTGGATCAGTGTTTCCCAAAGCCCAAGATGACGTCCTCAAATGTCTTGTTTTGTCCACAACCCAAAGATATTCAGTTTACTGTCATAGAGGAGGAAAGAAACCAGAAAATATTCACATTTAAGAAGCTGGAATCAGAGAATTTTGACTTATTTTTCTTAAAAAATGACTCAAACCGATTAATCGATTATCAAAATAGTTGGCGATTAATTTGATAGTTGACAACTAATCGATTAATCGTTGCAGCTCTAGGTGTTACGTCAGTCCGTTCAAAGTCATATGTCTTTTCATGAGAAGCCCCGCCCCCTTTGGCCCAGTTGGTGTCCTGTAAGTTTCCTGCAAATCCATTGATGACTTTTGAGAAAACTTCCAAACAGACAAACAACCGAAAGCCAGAATGGAGCAACGAGACGCAACGTTTCCCGTAAGTTTAGTAAAAATCCGATCAGCGGTGTCTGAGGTATTTGTGCGTGATTGTAGCGCCCCCTTTAGACCAATCAGTGCAGTTTTTAAAAAAAGCCATGAGACGCATCGTTCCCTGAGGTTTTCCAGTTGCCTCCAGTTGCATTGTGGGGGACAAAATGATAACCGACGTCATGAAGGGACACAAGAACAGGAGAAGTAATGTTAGAAATATATAAACTACGGTTAAAAAACAAAAAAAACATGTTCAAAAGGGGGAAAACGATCAGGGGGAAATGTAAACTAGTCACTGACAGAAGTAAATATTCTCTGGTTCTCCTTTAAAGTCCCACTGAAACAGAAGTCAGAGCGTCTTTATCTTCTGTCCTGTGACGTATTTCCCAGTGAAACAGAATATCTGAGCGGTGTACAGTTACAAGAGGGATTTAAATCAAATCCTTCGCATTTGATTGGACCGCTAACCAGTGGGCGGGGCTTAGAGTTTAGCAGCGATACGGAGCTACAGAGGACTGTTGGCTCCACACACACCAGGCTGAAGAATGATTGACGGGTGGATGTCATGATATTATTGGTTGAAATCGGTTGGTTCATGCTTACGTAAGCACACGGCATATTTAGTTTTACAGGAAGAAAACATGATTGGATTTTGATATAAGAATACAAAGAAATTGATTTTTTGTATTTTTTTTTTTGGCATATATTGTTAAATAGGTGCACAGTATGACCGGGGATGTGATCTAAAAGAGTTAAAAATGCATTTTTCATTTCATCTCGACGTCAACTTTCCTCTTGCCTCCCTCTAGTGAGCGAGCAGACCGGATCACGTCGAGCAGACCGGATCACGTCGAGCAGACCGGATCACGTCGAGCAGACCGGATCATGTCGAGCAGACCGGATCATGCCGAGCAGACCGGATCATGCGGAGCAGACTGGATCATGTGGAGCAGACTGAGCAGCAGTCGGTCCATGTGTGCGTTCAGCATCACAAACGGGGAATCGCCAAAAGAGCGCAGCGTCAACGAGACTTTGCTTTGGACGGAAAATGGATGAAGTGTTTTATATCTGTTTGAGTCTGTGAGCGAACGGGAAACTAATGACTCTTGTTAAAAGTGGAGGGTGGAGGGTGGGGGGCAGTAGATGGGGGGGTGGGGGGGGTAGATGGGAGGGGGGGGGGGCAGGACCTCCTTGGCTGTGGCGAGCGATTGCAGCTCCTGGGGGGTCGGGCTGCTGGCCGGCTGCACTGAAGTCTGTTTTCATGGAGGACCCACACAGCGACAGCAGAGCAGTAATGGGAGAGTAATGGAGACCAGCCAGGACCCCCCCCCCCCCTCACCCCCCTCACCCCCCCCCCAGCTCTCCGCCTGCTGCCTCATTAGTGCTGGAAAGGCGGAGGGAAGAGGGGACGGCCCTGGATGCTGAATCCAGTCCTGAAGCAGCTCCTCCACCGTGCAGAGAGACTCCAGACCATGGAGTTTGCAAATGTGTGTAGAGTTGTGTAACTGTATCTCAATCTGTGTGTGTGTGTAGAGTTGTGTAACTGTATCTCAATCTGTGTGTGTGTGTAGAGTTGTGTAACTGTATCTCAATCTGTGTGTGTGTGCGCAATCAGATTTATAAATGTGTAAAAGAATCTCTAAATGCGTTATTGTAATTTTTGTTCTCATTGTTTTGTTTTATTTTATTATTTTTATTTCTTTGTTGTTTTTGTGTTGGTTTCTCTCCTCCCGTATACCCAACTCCATTCAATTTTGTGTAATTGAGTGTATTTATTTTTACCTAATAGTTCTATTGAAACTCAATGTATATGTCACCATGTTGCTATGCTCTTAGTTACTTTAGTTTGAATTTCCGATACATGTAGCTTGGATTATGGGTGGGAAACCTGATGTGAGGGGAGGGGGGGGGGAAACGAGAGACTAAACATCTGTAACTATATCTGTTCATTGTCATGTTGGTCTCTAATAAAAAATAATTATAAAAAAAAAAAGAATCCGTGTGTGCATGATCACATTTGTGAATGTGTAAAAAAAAAAAAAAAAAAATCTCCAAATCTGTATTCAGGTTTGCAAGTGTAAACAAATCTGTACACATTCACACATCTCAGTACACATTTAGAGATTCTGTTACACATTTACAAATCTGATAATATGTTACGATAATGTTAGGACTTCATTTTTCGTTACAGCATCGGTTATGGACGCCCGCTCGGTAGCCGAAGAGAGAGTGTGGTGGGAAAGCCGGCGGTTGGGGGTTGCGGTTGCTTCTCGAGCAGCAGCGCTCTGATGTCCGGCTCGTTGGCGCCGCCTCTCCCGTGGTCGAAACATCGAACGTTTTGCCACCACACGACCTGCATTTTGCTCGTCCCGGGTCTTGGTCTGTTGCAACCCATGACATGTGCTTCTCCATTTGTAGCCAAGCATCGTTAAATCTACACTTCCCTGGCATAGTGCGTTATCAATTCAGCCGACGCAAACCGAGTTTCGGCGAGCCCCGCCCACCTCCCTGAGCTACTGTTGCTATGGCCACCGAACTTTTCAGGTATGAGAGCGTATGCCTGCTTATATTTTGAACGTTACGTCATTTCTTTTAAAAGCATATGAATTATTTTAAACTCGGCGTAAATGAACGACATGAAAATATTTATGAAACAAATTTCCATGACTTTTCCAAAACTTTTGGGATTTTATGTTTTTTCAAGCACTTTTCCAGGCCTGGAAATAACAATTTTCAAATTCCATGACTTTTCCAGGTTTTTCATGACCGTACGAACCCTGAGGCTTGTTTTCCCAGTGATTGACAGGTCGACTATGGGCCAATCGTAGACGGAGCTGCGGCTCTGCGGACGACCCAACTACCCCCCCCCCCCTCCCCCCCCCCCCCCCTCCACCTTGGCTCCGCCCCCTTTGCCTCTCTGTCAACATGGCGGCTGTTTTTACAGTCTGTGGGCTTGATGGTATGGAACCACATTCCCACCACTCAATAAAATAAAAAAACAACTCAATTGCCAATCAATTGCTTAATCCTTACATTATATTGTAATTGTACTGTGGTGTTAACCTTTTTTTTTTTTTTTTTCCTCTTTCTTTCTTCCTCCTATGTGCATACGTTGGTGTCTGCATGTTTCCTTTGTCATTTGGTGGTCTGTATGTATGTAATTATTAGACACTGTGAATAAAAAAAAAAAAAAACGACTCAATTGTGAGTTTTTTTTCTCATAATTCTGACTTTATATCTCAGAATTCTAACTTTTTTTTTCTCAGAATTCTGACTATTTCTTCCACTTCTGACTTTATTATTCTAACAACTAAATTGTGACTTTTTTTTCCCCAGAATTCTGACTTGATGTAAACTCAGAATTGTGAGGGGAAAAAAAGTCACAATTGAATTGTTTTGTATTTTATTGAGTGGTGGGAATGGGCTTTCATATGATGGAGTGAAGGAATGCTGCAGTAACGCATTGATAAAAGATGTAAACAAGTGAAGCTGAGATTATATACAAGTTTATATTATATGAAGTTTTTCCTTGTGTGCTCTGAGGCAGGTGGAGCTCAGGCTGTCATGTCTTTATAAAATCTGTCTCTGTGAGTCTTTTCCTCATGTTTGTTCTATATCATTCTGTTCTACGGTCGATCAGCTCAATCTAGTTGGGCTCATTCTGTGTAAAGTCCTTTGAGACATGCTGTGATGCAGAGCTGGACAAACAAACTTGAACTTGATACAAGCGTGCAATACAATTTACAGACAAAACTCATAAAAAAAAAACTTTCAGGGATTGTTTTTTCAGATGCAGATACATTCTGTACATGTACAACTTTTGCAGCAAACAAATTTTGTCTGACTCTCCCCACCTAATGCAATTTTCATCTTTTCTCTATCTGTCAGGGTTTGGAAGCCCTCGATTCCATCTCTGAAGTTTGGAAAATCTGATGGGACGACATTTATCATCTCATCTGCAGTCTCATTTTCTTCGCGTTCAGGTTTTTCTTTGCCATCAGTTTTTATGACTCTTTCAAATTGCCAAGCCGCGCTTTCCGCTTCGCTACTTCAAGTATTTTCTTTTAAAGCCGGAGACGAGCTGGATGAGCTGGATTATCATTTCTTTCCAGAGATTTGTCGAGGTTTCCTCTCCTCGCTCTGTTATCTGTCTGTCCGGTCCTGGTCATCGCGGCGTGAGGTTTCCCCGCGGCAAACCGGGCGACGATGTGTCAGCGCTTCACATTTCCAAACTCCTTTCTTTTTTCTTTTTTTTTGTCAGGGGAACGGAGGGGATTTTCTTCCCCTCTCTCTCTTCTTTCCACGAAGCGGATCAAAGTGAATCCTGCGGGCCTGAGTCCAGACTGAGAACAGCAGGTTTAGATGAGGACACTTGCAGCAGAAACAGAGACCATGAGTTCACTAAAGCATCGAATCCTCCTGCTTCTAAAATATCGCAAATCTGCTTTGTTTCTCCAGATCTTTAGTTCTGACTGTCCGCTCTGTTATGTGCAAGTGACCGGGTCAGATCTGTGTGTTCAGGCAGCGTTAAGCTATCTGCATCGGTTGCCGTGGTAACGACTAGGTGTGTTTACGTACTGATGGCACCATTTTCAAATTCAAATTCAAATTCAAAACAACTTTATTAATCCCACTAGGGGCAATTAGTTATGAGCAGCTTGTTGTACACAGAAAAACATCCAACAACATACAAACAAACAAACAATACACCAAGGAGCTGAAATGTGGAATAAAATCTATAAATAATGTTGATAAATAAACTTGGTAAACACAAAGATAAAAAAAAAAAACAACCTACGGAGCATTTAAAAGTCAGATTGCAGAGGGGGATGAACGGTTTTAGATGGCGGTTAGTTTTACAAGCAGGTGAAACGTAACGACGCCCCGATGACAACAGAGAAAATTCACTCGCAAGAACAAGAAGTCCAGAAGAAGACAGAATACCTGCTGCTCTCTGGAGGATTCGTTGGTTGCAGAAAGAATTCAGGTCTCTGAGAACAGATTTGAACACGGCTGTTCAGATCTGTGAAACCAGCAGATAAAAGAAAAACACTCTCAGGAGACTCTCAGTAAAAGATTGATAATGTGGGAGAAAAACCTTCAGCTGGGCCAGAGGTCTTCAGGTCTTCAGGTCTTCCGCCACACTTCGTATTTGTCAGTAATCAGAAATAATCAAACAGATTCAGAAGAGTTCAGTATGATATATACCAGTACAGGTTTACTGGTCCATGGAGCAGCTGTCTTCAAATCACAATGCATCTTCTTTTATGTCATTTTGTCAATCCTTCCCACTGTGGGCCGAGCTGCAAATCTTTCCACTTTCCACTGTTCATCAAAATTAATTGGTGCCCCACCCACCTTAATTACAGATTTTCATTTCATTGATGTGTGGTGTGTTTGTTTGTTTGTTTGTTTTTCTTTTTCTTGTTAATTAATTTCTTTGTTTAGGTTTATATGTAGCGATGTGATGAATAACAAGTAAAGTGGTGATAACACTGTCAGAAACTGTGAGCTTCACTGTACCAGTTCTGTTTTCACCAATAAAGAGATTTGTCAAAAAAAAAAAAAAATTAATTGGTGTCTCTTCCTTTAGTCTTTAGTCTACTCCCTTAATCGTTGACCTCAAAGGCTTTGCTGCGAACATGATTAAAGGTATCAACCTGACCTCATATGCCTGCATTGGGCCCATTATTCCCTACAGTGCTGCTATGTTGATAAAAATAATAACTTTAATAAATGGATATATGCTTATCGGGGATACTAACAATAGGATATCATACTGATCGTTCATTCACATATTCAGGTGAATCAAAATTTCCCGCAATAAAAACAACAAAGGATTTTCAAATACGGAACCAAAACAAAAAGCTGCAATGTTTTGGTTTCTGTATTTGAAAGACGGAGGACACAGGAGTCGGGTCTCTTCTTCTCTCATTCTAATGACGCAGCCCAACGTTCTTCTTTGGCTAATTTTAACGTGTAGGTCGGTTAATCAATGTTTTTGTTTGAAATTATGTGTCTAATTGGCTGTTTTTGCACTTTTTATTTTTTGTACGTGTGAATAATTAAGCGTATGCATGATTGAATGAAAACAAGCAGTAAACAAAATTAATGAAAACATCAGCTAGAAACGGAGGGGAAGGATGAGATATCTCCTGCAACTTCTATTGTTGTGATATTTATCCCCAAATCAATCATAAGACAGGCATGAAACAGCCTGCGTTGTTTCCTTAAACATTTTGCTAAATCATTAATTTGGGAGATTTCACCACCTCACAACCGTGTTTTTTTGTGGCAGCCTCGCAGGGCTTTTATTTTGAAAAGAAAATGCGCTTCGGCGACAAGCCTGGAAATGTGGCGAGCTTGACTGAACTTCAGCTTGAGAAGGAACTGGGAGTTCAAAATAACTGACAAAGAAGAAGAGGCCTGAGCGTGGAGCGGGCCTGACAGCGGAGCTCTGCAGCTGGACCCTCCTCACAGTGTTTGCTGTTGTTATGGTTTGTTTCTGGCTCTGGATGAGACTCCATGTTGTGACAGAAAACCTTCAGACTGAGACGCTTCTGCAGAAATCTGATTTGAAATCGCACTTCAGACCACATACAGATGTGGCTTCAATCTGATTTGCAGAAATCAGTTTCCATGTGTTTTTTGTGCTGTTGTGACTTGATAGAATCAATCTGACTCCAATCTGGATATGACAGAAATCAGATTTGGGCTGAAAGCCTGAACTGAGCCTGAAGTGAGGCGGAGACTGAAGACTGGCAGCATGTCATGTGGTCAGAGTGATCAATGATCTGCTGATCGGTCAAACTGTTGGCTTCAAGGGAACGTTCTTGATCGCTCCCTGATGTGATTCCTTTTTTTTTTAAAGATTTGGCTTCCAAATAGATTTCTAACAATTCTCTGCTTGAGCTTTGCTTTCCACTGTAATAAAATAAAAACGACCAAGATCAATTTTGGACTCATTTAGGCAAAGATCCGGATCCAAACAAGAGAGGAAACTGAAGCCTAGATGCTCTTGGTGTTCTTGTGGAGAACGATCTTCTCCTAACTGTGAAGAACAGAGAAGCATCCTGACAGTTTGAGATCCGCTGTGTGTTTGACAAACAGCCGGTCGTCTTCCTGCTGACTCAGCAGACTTATGAGTCGATTCCTTGGCAAGGAATCTCGGGGCTTTCCTTTCTTTCTCATCCGCCAAGTCGACACCCTCGGCTGTTTTGAAATCGTGCTGTGGCTGTTAGATGTTGCGTAAAAACACGTCAGAGGACACATTGAGAAAGACCCGATCATTAAGGTTCTTCAGTTCGTGGCAGCAGCTGCGTCCACTTAGCGGTGGAAAAGTCGGGAACCTTCACACTACCAAACATCAAAAAGGCAACAAGAGGCAGAAAATCCCTTCATGGCATTTATTAATCCATGCTCTGTTACACCACAGAACACTGATGAAGACATATTGAAAGGTTTGTAGCTGGTGTTTATGCTTTCTTTGTGGAGCAGATGGATTAAAGAAGCAATAATTCAGGTTTTCCCGAAATCCCTCTTTTGTTCCCTCATGACAAACAGTCTTCATTTACTCTGAAGGATCGGCTTATAGAGTTGGAGAAGATTTGGCAGCACTGATCTGCAGGAGGAGGCTGAACAGCACAGGTATGACTGGATGGGTAGAGATGGGGATTTTTGTGTGGTCGATGACAGAGAAAATGGGCAATAGTTGTGGTTTTCCTGCCCCATAGCACAGAATGAATGTACGGGGGTTTATAGGGTTGTTGATCAATACCGATGACTCGTCACTTATTTCACCAGCTGCTGAGATTTCTGGCTTTCAAAACTCACTTTCCGGCCCGGACTCTTTTGTTTTGGAACTAAAAAAGTGTGACCAAGTCAACTTCACTCGAGTCCCAAGTCTTGAGGCACAAGTCTCAAGTCTAAATGCAGATCACCAAGTCAAGTCCATGCCATTAAAAGTCTCAAGTCTAAATGTAAAACAAAAGTCAAGTCAGAACAAATCAAGAGTCCAGTATCAATTTAATATCTTAAAGAAAACTAAATATCTAGGACTTTTCAATGCAATATGGTTTTAATAGGATAAAAACTTGGTAAGAGCATCATGAGTTTGATTTCTATAATCAGTTTCAACTTCAATAAATTCAATCATTCCATACAAATTCAGAAAACAGAATTTAAATTCAGTCGTCTGCTGGAACAAATCTCATCACTTTCAATCTGAGTCATTTACACAAACACAAGATCTCAAGTCAAGACTTTAGAAACCTTTTCAAGTCATCAGAGTACAAGTCAGAGTCGAGTCCCAAGTCACCAGAACCCAAGTCAGAGTCGAGTCTCAAGTCACCAGAACCCAAGTCAGAGTTGAGTCTCAAGTCACCAGAACCCAAGTCAAGTCTCAAGTCACCAGAACCCAAGTCAGAGTCAAGTCTCAAGTCACCAGAACCCAAGTCAGCGTCGAGTCCCAAGTCACCAGAACCCAAGTCAGCGTCGAGTCCCAAGTCACCAGAACCCAAGTCAGAGTCAAGTCCCAAGTCACCAGAACCCAAGTCAGAGTCGAGTCTCAAGTCACCAGAACCCAAGTCGGCGTCAAGTCCCAAGTCACCAGAACCCAAGTCAGAGTCGAGTCCCAAGTCACCAGAACCCAAGTCAGAGTCGAGTCCCAAGTCACCAGAACCCAAGTCAGAGTCGAGTCCCAAGTCACCAGAACCCAAGTCAGAGTCGAGTCCCAAGTCACCAGAACCCAAGTCAAGTCAAGTCTCAAGTCACCAGAACCCAAGTCAGAGTCAAGTCCCAAGTCACCAGAACCCAAGTCAGAGTCGAGTCTCAAGTCACCAGAACCCAAGTCAGAGTCGAGTCTCAAGTCACCAGAACCCCAAGTCAGAGTTGAGTCTCAAGTCACCAGAACCCAAGTCAGAGTTGAGTCTCAAGTCACCAGAACCCAAGTCAGAGTCATGTCCCAAGTCACCAGAACCCAAGTCAGAGTCAAGTCTCAAGTCACCAGAACCCAAGTCAGAGTCGAGTCCCAAGTCACCAGAACCCAAGTCAGAGTCGAGTCTCAAGTCACCAGAACCCAAGTCAAGTCTCAAGTCACCAGAACCCAAGTCAGCGTCAAGTCCCAAGTCACCAGAACCCAAGTCAGAGTTGAGTCTCAAGTCACCAGAACCCAAGTCAGAGTCAAGTCTCAAGTCACCAGAACCCAAGTCAAGTCAAGTCTCAAGTCTTCTCTTCATGCAGCAAGTCAAGTCTCAAGCAGTTAAAATTGTCATGTGACTCGAGTCCCCACCTCTGCTTAACGCCCCTTTAATTTTCTGCCTCTTTTTTTACCTTTTCTTACATTTGGTAATAAGCGGTTTCCCTCCTTTTTTTTTTCCAAGCACCAGACCTTCCAGACCTTCCAGACCTTCCAGACCTTCCAGACCTTCCAGCAGCAGGTCGACGCCCAGCAACAGAAGCCAGACTGACCGGAGGTTCAGAGTTTGTGTCTCTGGACGTGATGCGTTCAGGTTCTGGCGGCGAGTCGCCCGCTTCGTACCGCGTCCACCGGCTAAAACGTTTATTTCCACAGCGGTTCTGTTTCCGCGGGTCCGGCCTCTCGGAAAGTTCGTTCCGACGTTTTTTTTTTTTGTTTTTTTTTTTCTCGACGAAGCTCTCGGCTGTTTTGTGTCAAACGTGTGAAAAAACCCCGAGAGGCAGAGGAGCTATTTTTGGGTTTTTCCAGTGCTTTGCGGTTTTGATTTTGTTTTGGGAGAATACAGACGCTGCATGGTGTGGATTATGTTTCCCCCTCCTCCTCCTCCTCCTCCTCCTCCTCCTCCTCCTCCCCCTCCTCCTCCTGTCGCTCGCTGTGCAGACGATGTTTGACAGACTTAATGTGTCCTGATGCAGCGTGAAGTCTGTGAATGATTAGCTTTAGCTTTTATGTCACTTATTCCTCTGGCCTTCGTCCCTTCAGCTGAACACACTGCAAAAACCTGACTTATTTTCTCTCTTATCAAGATTATTTCAGGATTTGTTTTTTTTAGTGAAATCATCTCACTGCTCTGGCAGATCATTTCACCGGTTTCAACAAATGAGACTTTTTTTTTTTTTCCAGGAGAATGTAACTTGTTTCAGGACATTTTCTTGGTAAAAGTGAAATTGTCAGCAGCAAAGAAATGGGATGAGATGAGATGAAAAAGCCCCAAATGTTTTGTATACATGTCATTGGCATCTTTTATTCTTGGATGTACTCTCAATAGAATTGTCAATTGCACGATCACATGGTGCAACGTAAAGTCAAACTGTAGAGGCTCTGTCTAAGGCAGTTGAAAAGGCACGATGTTTCTTATAGACAACTTTGTTTGACACAAATATGTGTGATGATGAGAGGGATGTGTGGGACATGTGTGCTTTATATATGAAACTGTATTCTTACCAAGTTAGAGAGGCATGACCAAATATTTTTCATGTGTTTCCTGCTTATTTAATTTACGGAAGCCGAGAACGGCCGTGCTTACAATTATTTTTTTAATGCCATTATCTCGAGATCACGAGTTAATTATCTCGTTATCTTGAGAAAACGAGATAATCAACCCGTTATCACGAGAAAACAAAATGTCATTTCCTCCTATTACTTATAATGTTTCTCAGAGATCAGGAGCCATGCCAGCATGCAGAGGGCGTCTGGACAACTGGAGCAACTGATTTTTAAGCTGGAAATGTAACTGCAGCAAACAAAACTACACATTTCTGCTTCCTGTTCAGTTCTGAATCCTCCTGACAGTCAGGACAGAGATCTGAAGGCTGAAATCAGGTGTGATCAAATGAACCAGACTCTCTCTTTCCAGTTCTCCATATTATCCCGTGATCTCGAGAAAACAAAAGTCGTTTTCTCGTGATAAATGATCTCGTTATCTCGAGAAAACGACTTTTGTTATCTCGAGATAACGAGATAAGTAACTCGTGATCTCGACATAACGGTATTAAAAAAAATAATTGCAAGCACGGCCGTTCTCGGCTTCCGTATTAATTGTTTGTGATTTATTTATTTTCTTTATTTTGTTTTTCATTGGTGTTCATGACTTATAAAGGGAACACTAGGAAATCATTGTGCTTACACGGGAATGGGAAGGAAGTAGAGAAGGGAGAGGGAGGAGAGAGATCAGTCGCAGTCACATGTGGGTGGGGCTTGGATAGGGAGGGAAGGACCAGAATGTGTGTTTACATATTTATCGAACATGCTTTTGTGTACACACTCTTATATTTTACAGTGTGTGTGCATGCGTGTATATGTAGGCAGATAGAAGGTAAATGTTCTGCATGTTAAGTATTGGCAATGTTTTGTTTCCGCTGTCGTCTTCCTACCACTAAAAAGTTGGTCATAATAAAAATTAAAAGTGAAATTGTCTTGGAGAAAGTTTCTTGTGTCCAGATTCTCTTCATTGTTTTATGATGATTTCTTGACAGAAGAAGTCATATTGGCATGAATCAAGTGAAATTTACTGAAAGCAGCAGATTATCTGCTCAGTGCAGAGAGAGAATTTGACTGAAAATATCCTGAAAGAAGCTGATAGGTCTGGAGACAAGAGAAGATCACTGGACTGACAGGTATTTTTTACAGTGTAACCGTCATGTCGGCCTGTTTTACTCTCATTTAGAAAGCAGAGAGAACATTAACTGAACCTTTAAGTCTCATGTAACGTTACTGCAGGGTTATTACAGCTGCCTTCTCTTAAACAAACTGATGCGTTCTCCAAGACAGGAAAGTACGGCTGCACACACACACACACACACACACACACACACACACACACACACACACCCTGCCAGTGTTTAAATGTGATGACACAGGACTTCAAAGCCGCGGAGACAAAGCTTCCTTCATGCAGAAACACTTTGATGTGTTGAACTCCTGCTGCAGCGGTGATGTCATCAACAACTGACACCAGTGACTTTGTTTCCCCTTTTCTTCTTCTTCTTCTTTTTTATTTAAACCTTTATTTCTCCTAAGAAGCTTGCCTGAGCTCCTTCCTGGCTCTTCCTCAGCATCATGCTGCTTCACATTCATACAGTTCTTCACATTCAAACTGTAAAAGTCTGATACCCTGAAGCTTGTTTAGCTGAATTTACTCTGTCTGTTACGTTTATGAAATCTGATTCACTAACAGCCAGATATCCTCACTGGGGACGAATCCACATTGTTTGGAATTTCAAATGAAAATCAACACAAAAATCTAAGTTTTACAGCAGTTGGCATTGGAGTCATTCCTATGTTCCCCAGCTCTATACAGCACATAATGGGAACCTGAAAAATTTGTTCCCCAGCTCTATATTTGCTTAATATGACATGGGCAATTGTGGGATCAAACATTCTGGGTAGTTTTGTGGATCAAACCCAACCAACAAAAATTTGAGTCAAGTTTGAGTAAAATTTTATCCACAGAACCACCCAGACTCTTCAATAGTCTCTGCCGGGTCAGATTTGACCCAGAACACCACAGATGTAACAATTATTTTTAGAGACCTTAAAAATCAGATAAAATTATAACCATTGGTTTTGTTGTGTTTATATAGCTGTTCTGAAGCCTTGTTCCAATAAAAAAAAAACTGGATAATATTTATGAAATATTTTAACTTGAAACAGGTCAAATTTGACCCGAACACAATAGGAGGGTTAATAGGAGTGTGTTAACAGAATATTAAACTGGGGAACATAGGACCCTGGGAACATAAGACCCTGGGAACATAGGACCTTGGGAACATAGGACCTTGGGAACATAGGACCCTGGGAACATAGGACCTTGGGAACATAGGACCTTGGGAACATAGGACCCTGGGAACATAGGACCTTGGGAACATAGGACCTTGGGAACATAGGACCCTGGGAACATAGGACCTTGGGAACTTAGGACCCTGGGAACATAGGACCTTGGGAACATAGGACCCTGGGAACTTAGGACCCTGGGAACTTGGGACCTTGGGAACATAGATCAATCTTGTTTGCATTCAACCAATGAGCCTTGGATTTCTCCCTCTCCTCTCCACACTTGTTGTGAAATAGATCAGACCGAGGCAATCAAACACAGACTAGTATAGATAGGCCTAAATCAGATTTGTTTAAATTAAACAGTTTCTTCTGTTCCAGAGTTTAGAGTCGAGATTGCAACAGGATTCGACTCCAATTCCGTTTATCGGTGAAATCGATGTGATGGAACTGAGAATCGATTCTTTTGGAGTCGACTCTCCATCTCTAATCCTCTCTGCCTAAAGATTACAAATGGCCATATATCTGTAGCATCACAACTTTACTGGACTTTAACTCCATTACTGAACAATAATCATGCTCACTGCAGTGTCAGTGCAGAGAATAATGTTTCATGTCATGTGGGATTGATTAGCAGATTCTCTTGGTAATGAGTCAGCACAGTGTCTGAAGTCTTCTCAATAAAAGGCCTTGAAAAATTCACTATGAACCAAGACTGAAGTCATGTGACACAAACCCTCACTGACTTTTATTGGTTACTGGTCACAGATTGTTTGCACGAATATTGAACACTTAACATATGTGTGCAAATCTATTAAATATCACATTAGTTAAGATGATGTATGGAATTACATGAGGTGCCCACATGATAACAGTCCCGTGTGAATATGGCTTTAGTCTGCTGTCCAGGGAGCCGAGCCTCATATGAAGTCCTACTGCAGTCTGAACTAACAGTTCTTATTAAAGGATCAGTTGTACATGTCCATAATAACTCCTCTATAATTATGTTTTATACCTTTATTACTTAATTCTCTCACTGACATTAATAATACTTTAATACTTTTCTATAATCTATGAATGAATGATCCGTGTATTTGCACATACAAGGAAAGTGACTTGGTGTGGTTGGTACATAAGCAATATATTAACAAAAAAAATATAGAGAAATACAAAAAATAGCAAAATATTAACAAAATATATACAAAATACAAAAAATAGCAAGATATATTTACATATATATATATATTTGTATATATGTGATTTTTTCTTTTCTTTTGGTATCGTTTAATTATCTTGTTATTTTTTGTTTTTGTTTAATGTTTTGTCTAATTGTGTTTATATTGTATTTTTGTCGTTGAAGACCCCCTAATTTCCATTAACAGTTGGGTGGTAAACATATCTGGTACGTTTCCTAAGTTTCCTGCAGCCGCCACTTTGGCAGGTAAACAACCATCATTTTAGGTCTTATTCTCTAATAAAACATCATATTTAAAAGGAACTTTGAATCCATCAGACATTGTGGCCGATGGTTAAATATGAGTCATTTATTGTCTTTGTGTTTGATGGCTCAAGCTCAGCATGGCTCGGTGGCTCCGTTCTGTTCTGTTCTGTCCGGTCCGGTCAGACAGGGAAAATGTTCGGTGAAACTGAGAATCCATCGGCCGCTGTGTCTCGTGTTGTGAAGGAAAGCGATCCCTCCGTCTGGGCCGAGCCACAAAGCCTGCAGGATCTGAGGATCTGCAGTTTAAAGACGATAATGACGAGGGGAAATCCTCCCATGTGAACCACAGGAAGTCTGACTGCTCTCGCTGTGTGTTTTGCATTCATGGTGTTTAGCTGAAGCCGCTATCCAGAGCGCCGGGTCGGGGTCCAAAGGAAACCCTGCAGGGATCAAACCGGTGACTTTACGGTTACAGGACGTTCTCTCTGACCAGCTCAGCTGTAGACTCAGTGAACACCTTGTAGAAGACTTTCAGAAGTAATAATCTGTGTTTACGTATCGTTTTGATAAAGTTTCGTCAAAATCAGATCGGTGGCGTCCGAAATATTGAGGGTGACCGACGGACTGGAGTCACTCCGATTCCGGAAGAAAAATTGAGTTTTTAACAAAATTTTAAGAAAACAAAAATCTCACGGGTTACACTGCAAAAAATGACAACCTGTCCAGTGATTTTATCTCGTCTCCAGACCTATCAGCTTATAATCGGCTGGTTTCAATAAATTTCACTTGATTCATGCCAATATGACTTCTTTCAAGAAATCATTAGAGGTGTGATCAAGTCAACTTCACTCGAGTCCCAAGTCAGCCTTAAGTCTTGAGGCACAAGTGTCAAGTCTAAATGTGGATTACCAAGTCAAGTCCAAGTCATTAATGTCAAGTCTCAAGTCTAAATGTAGAACATCAAGTCAAGTCAGAACAAATCAAGAGTCCAGTATCAATTTAATATCTTAAAGAAAACAAAATATCTAGGACTTTTCAATGCAATATGGTTTTAATAGGATAAAAACTTGGTAAGAGCATCATGAGTTTGATTTCTATAATCAGTTTCAACTTCAATAAATTCAATCATTCCATACAAATTCAGAAAACAGAATTTAAATTCAGTCGTCTGCTGGAACAAATCTCATCGCTTTCAATCTGAGTCATTTACACAAACACAAGATCTCAAGTCAAGACTTTAGAAACCTTTTCAAGTCATCAGAGTACAAGTCAGAGTCAAGTCCCAAGTCACCAGAACCCAAGTCAAGTCTCAAGTCTTCTCTTCATGCATCAAGTCAAAGTCTCAAGCAATTCAAACTGTGACTCAAGTCTAAGTCATGTGACTTCAGTCCCCACCTCTGGAAATCATCATAAAACAATGAAGAAAATCTTGAAACAACAAACTTTCTCCAAGACAATTTCACTTTCACCAAGTAAATGTCCTGAAACAAGTTACATTCTCCTGGAAAAAAAAAAAAAAAAGTCCCATCAGTTGAATATTCTCTCTGCAGACCGTCAGTTCTCAGAGGCTCAGATGATTTCTTGCAGTTTATGGATCTCTTGCAGAACATGAGGACCAGCTGCTGTGGGTGAGCAGACCGATCAGGTGAGTCCAGATGAAAGCGCTGATCTCTTATTGATTTCACCTGTTTGATCCTGAAGCAGAGAGAGGGGGGGGAGCTCAGACCTCCATTACATCCCGTTTACATCCCACGTTGGAAGAGGAGCCGTGTTCATTCTGACATGTGGACACAATTTTGTCAAGTGTGTTTTTTTTGTTGTTGTTTTTTTGCATGCTGCCCTTGTTTCTGCTCGTTTGCTCTGACATGTTTGGGTCTCTGCTGTTTCCAAACTCTTTTTGAATCCCCCGTTCACGCCGTCTGTCCACATGGGATGACATTAAGCGTTCTCGTCCAAGATGGCGGCCGTCGGGTCACTTTTTCACTGTAAAAACTGACAAACTTGTTGCTTTTTCTTGTTGTGTTGTTGCTGTTTTTTTTTGTTGTTGTGTTGCTGTGTTGTTATTGCTTGTCATTGCTGTGTTGCTTGTTGCTGCTGTGGTTTTTGTTGTTGTTGCTATTGTTGTGAAAACCAGGCTGACAACAGCAGCAGCAATAACAACAACACTAGCAAAGTGTTGCTATCGTTGCTGTTGTCGTTGCTGTTGTCAGCCTGGTTGCCCTCTGGTTCAGCTCAGTCTTGGATTGATCAAAGGGAAAAACACTTTCAGACGCTTCAGTCTCTTTCCTCCGGGACTTTTCACTGAGCTACATGTTCCACAGCTGAGGAATCCCATCGCTTCTCCACAGGAGAGACAGTGTGTGTGTGTGTGTGTGTGTGTGTGTGTGTACACACTGTCTGTGTGCATGTTTCTGTGTCTGTGTGTGTGTGCATGCATGTATTTATATTTGTCTGTGTGATATGTATCTGTGTGTGTGTGTGTGTGTGAGAGACAGGAGGAGTGATTGACAGGCCGGAGCCCCGCCTTCTGCCTCAGACTTCTCCTCATTGGTCGGATGGGACGTTGGAATTGAAGTTTATTATTTTAGTTTCGCTTGTTTATTCAAAGTTTATTAATATCAAACGTGTCGCGTGTCCAAATTGCACCAAATCCGACACCGCGCTTCCTTGGGTCCCCAGCAATACACCCGCCAAGGGTGAAGTCGATTGGACGAACGGTTCTCGAGATATGCGAAGGACACACACACACACAGATTCCTTGCTTTATAGCAGTGGTTCTCAACGTGGGGTCCGGGGACCACCAGGGGTCCTTGAGGAGGTTCCAGGGGGTCCCCAGCAAATTGATGAACTTCAGCATTATTTCATTTCCCAGAAGTTAACAGTTACAGAATGTAGAAGAATGGCTGTTTTGATCATAGTTTCTCTGTTATCTCTTTGCCTACAATACAGATAGTCATAGAATTCTGGACAAAATCATATCTAACAATAGAAATATTCTCAGATTTGGGTCCGAGAGACAAATGGGGGTCCATGGCCCTGATGTGTACTAACTTAGGGGTCCTTGATATGAAAAAGGTTGAGATTCCTTGCTTTATAGTATGATGAACTGTCTGGAGGAACAGTCTGAAAATCACTTCTAGCACATAAAGGAACGCCGACAAAGCAGATTCTGACTATATATAAAAAACTAGTCCTGCTGCTGAATTGTTTTGAAGTGAATCTCTCTCTTTATGTTTATTAAACCTTTCGGTCTGAACAAGTGGAACACAGAAATCCGGTCGGAGGAAACTTAAGATGGTGGAACGAAGAAAATAAAACGTTTACCAATAACTGTAAATGGGTGAAAAAAAGGTGAGACTAGTTTGTTTTTATATATCGTCAGAATCTGCTTTGTCGGCGTTCCTTTATGAGCTAGAAGTGATTTTCAGACTGTTCCTCCAGACAATGGCAGTGAATGGAGAGAGAAAAAAAAACACAATTCTCCAGTCCGGAGCAACAGATCACAGAATCACTGATTTTGGAGGTTTTATCATGGAGGAAGAGACTCGACCCAAGACTCTACCAGAGCTACACAGCAGTTCAACATGTGAACGCAGCTCCTCCCTCCTCCACCTCTTTACAGCCTGTAAAGCTTAATTTAATGTGAGCTGTCCCAGTCGCAGGCCGGACACCTTTCCATAACCTTTACTGAGGAAATTATAAAAGTCTACATTTCCTCTGAAATATTTATAGGCTGCCAGGTTTAAACAAGGATGTCATTTAGAGGTAAAAGAAGCAGTCCAGGCCAGGGGAGTTTTTTATTTATTTATTTTTTGAGAGAGAAGGAAGAGAGACGAAGTACAGGATAGATAGATAGATAGATAGATAGATAGATAAAACAAAGAAAGGAAGACATAACAGTTTTAGTTAAATGTTTTTTCTGTATTTCAATTGAAGAACAGTTGTTTTTTATTAGTTACTCGTAGTAGTTACTTTTATACTTGAAGTAAATTTAAGTCCATGTACTTTTATACTTTGAGTTGAGTGAAAGGATTTGAAATGGTACTTCAACTTTCACTACGAAACCAAACCCCTTAACTTTATCCCTTAAATGTGCTTAATTTCTCCATTACATAAACATTAATTATCCATTAAAAAAAGTAAGGTTTGTATCATGGGTTCACATGCTTTTTGTGCAGGTTTACGGGTTATTAAAGGTCCCACATGGTGTAAAGCAGGACTCCCCTCTCCTCTGTGGTGATAAAGGAGTTGGATGGTCTATCTAAACATGGTGAAAGTATCAAAACTAAATCCACACAATCCATATTAGTGCAGCGAGCCTCTAAACGAGCCGTTTGGACTTCAGTAACTTTGTGGCGTCACAAAGGTTCGCTCATTATCATTTTTGTAAGAAATAATAGACTAACAAAGTGTTTTTTTCAAAGCGGTTGAGCGGTTGTCGTTGTTTATTAACCGGAGAGTTTTCCCTACCTGTAGCCGCCGGGCCGCGGAGTCTCACGTTTCACTCTGGAAACGGTTAGCCAATCAGAAGAGAGGGGTGGTTAATATTAATGAGCCTTAAAGACACGGCGACAGAAACGGCCTGTTCTTGGTAAGGCTCAGAGAGATGCTGGAAAATGAACGTGGAGAAATGGATTGAGAGTGTTTTTGGTTCATGACACCACACACACAGCTTTGAATGGACAGAAAGACACTAAATAAAACTCTGGGAAGAGAATATTGGACCTTTCATGAGTTATTAATGGAAAGTTCCCGTCTCCCTGTAAATTAGAAAGTAAGGAGTCAAGATTAAGGAGGTTTCGATGGGATCTAATCCATTAATAACTCCGTTAATTTTAAGGGGATTTTGCATGAATTAAGGGGTGAAATTAATGAAAATGTAAGAGTACTTTAAGGGATTACTGATTCGTAGAGTTTTCCCAGAGTGGATTTTTTGACGAGTACTTTGACTTGAGTAAGGAGTCTGTAGTTCTGCCTCCTCCGCTCTGAACAGGTGAAGCTGCAGAGGAGTGAACTGATCTCACCCCGCTTGTCAGAGTTCTGCTCTCGCTTCCAGGAAAACAAAACACTTTAAGCCTGGAAACAAGATGAAACGTCCTGTTGAAGATGGATATTTTTTGCAGCGTTGTGTTATGACTCTGTTCCTTGGCGAGCTCCGTCTCCATCAGATAGCAGACATTTGGATTCCACATGACTGGATCTGATGCCACCGGTCCAACTCCGCTCCAAGCCTCCCCACACTGTAAAAAAAAAAAAAACCTCCATCTCAACGAGTCGTTTTGTCTCATATTCAGCCTTCAAGTCATATTTTTCCTTAAAACAAGAGAAACATGAAAGTAAGTGAAAATATCAAACGCCACTGACAGATGTTTTCACTTATTTCAAGAAAAATGCGATTTTAGACTAAACGCACTAAATGACTTGTTACCATGTTCCAAGTTAATCTGCAAAGTATCTTAGTTTTGACTGGTGGTCTACTGAATTAAATCCACTTTTCTCGTGAAACCCAATGTACTCACAAGTCCACAGGAGGCAGGGAAAACGTTACAACATGGTCCATTACCGACTTGATGTTGTACTCCAAACTGTAGAGGTGTGGACTCGAGTCACATGACTTGGACTCGAGTCAGACTTGAGTCACAAATTTGATGACTTTAGACTCGACTTGACAAAATCAAAAAAGACTCGCAACTCGACTTGGACTTTAACACCGATGACTCGTGACTTCACTTGGACTGGAGCCTTTTGACTTGAAAAGACTTGATACCTTCCCCCAAACCCAAAGATTAAAAAGTATGGTATTTAAAAAGTGTGCCACGAATCAATTCATTTCCCAGATCCACTTTGTTTGAACCAATCTGACAGCAGATTAGAAGACAAGTCGTCTTCTAATCTTATGACTTGTTTAGGACTCGAAACTCAAAGTTTAGGACTTGGGACTTGACTTGGGACTTGCCTGTCTTGACTTGGGACTTGAGTGCAAAGACTTAAGACTTACTTGTGACTTGCAAAACAATGACTTAATCCCACCTCTGCCAAACTGTAGCAGACACGTTATTACCCTCTGTCTCCATGTACACATTAAACACGTTGCACACGGTCAAAGACTTGTTTCGATCCAGACTTATTTGTAGATTGATCTACATCCTAGCAGCACGTTGTTGTTTTTTTTAAGGCATTCTTGCACATGCGTAATAAATGAACCTTACCCACTGTCGCAAACAACAAAAATATATGTGTTATTGCATTCTAGCACCCAAGAACACAGAAATTGCAAGTATTTACACCTATAATCCTCAAAATACACCTTGACCTGTACATAACACTTTGGATTAACTGTTGCATGAACTTAAACAATGCTAGAACATATGCAGCATGTGATTACAACAGAAAGAATCTACCAAATATGAATATGTGCCTAAGTGGCTCTCACAGAGATTCTTTGCAGTGCAGCTTCCTCCGTCTTTATGACTCGGCCCGTCACAAGTGAAGTTATTATCTCCTCTGTTATGCAACGTGTGTGTGTGTGTGTGTGTGTGTGTGTGTTGTGTGGGGGGGGGGGGGGGTCGCTCCGAGGCTTTTTGTTTTGGAGACTTGGCAAAGACCCGAGCATCGCCTTCATCGTCTTTCTGCTTGGACGGACGCGAGATAGTCAGGTGTTTCCGAATGGGAGGGAGGGAGGGAGGGAGGGAGGGAGGGAGGGATTTCGTTTACCCACAATGCTCGCATGCTGTTATTTGGGAATCCTCGCCATGGAAACGGGCGACACACACGGAGACCGCAGCGCTGAGAGGGAAGCGGTGGAGTTACGTAACGCCGTAACTGTGATACTTTAATTCAATATGAGCGGTATGTGAGGCTGCAGGGTCAAACCACATCAGCCCCACAGGAGGGTTTTTTGGGGGGGGGGGTTTAGGGGGGGGCCGCCACACACAGCCGTCAGGCAGAGGAAGAGGTGAGTTTTGGTCTGCAGCCTCCTGGACGGGACGGTCCTCGCTGCTTTCCCTCTGACATCACACAGGAGACGGAGCCAGCAGGAGGGGATTTCCACCTCAACATCCAACCGGCAAACCGCTTCCATACCTGATTTAGATCCATATCAACACTTCAGCTCACTGCGAAAAAAACATCCATCTTCAACAAGTCATTTAGTCTCATATTCAGCTTTCAAATCTCATTTTTTGTAAACCAAGAGAAACGTCTGCCAGTGAGGTGAGATAACTCCACTTGTTTCCAGTGCGGTTTCATTTGTTTCAGGAATTTTCTAGAAATTAAAAGTCAGAATAAGATCACTGCACTGCTACCAAGAAAATGACACTCGGTTCTAAAAAAAAAAAAAAAATCTTGAAACAAATTGATTTGCTTGGAAAACAAGTGAAATTATCTCACCCCATTGGCAGATTTTTTCACTTATTTTAGGAAAATTAAGACTTCAGGACTAGACTACATGACTTGTTAAGATGGAGATTTGTTGCAAGTGCTGTTGGTTAGAAGACAAGTCATTATAAAGACATAATTATATCAAAGCTGCATCAGGAAATGTGCTAACAGACTGGAATGCATCATGAATCTGGCATGATGAGGCTGCTGTGACATATCTGCAGTTAAGTGTGTTAGAAATGCATCAGAGTTGCATCAAAAATGTCAAAATAGACTTTATCTACCTAGTCTGTCTGTCTGTCTGTCTGTCAGCAGGGATATGTGTACAAGTTGGGCACGGATCTGCATGAAACTCGGTATGAAGGTCGGTTACGGGCCAAGGAAGAACTGATTGAGTTTTCATGTTGATTGGTCGAAAGGGGCGTGGTGGGCGTGGCCTCTCACCAAAAGTCTCTGCTGGGCTCCTTTTCCAGTTTTCCTGCATGTGAAGGAATGAATTGGCTTCTTGGTTTAGTGCATTTCTCAACCTCCCCCCCCACCAAGGAATAATAAAGATTATTAAAGATAAAGAATCTATGTATCTATCTTACTACTTACTATCTGTATTTTCAGAAATGTTATTAATATGCACTGTCCTGTCAAAGTAATAAACTAAAAAAAAAAAACTGAACTAAACTACTTCTGAGTTTGTTAGTCACAGTATTTGGTTTCAGTCTCTCCTGCAGCAGAACCTGGAACCAAATGTTCCTCATGGCACAAATCTCGGAAAGACATTTTCGCTCCAAAATGTTTGATGAAATCCACTCTGTGCCATGAACCCCCCCCCCCCCCCACACACACACACACACACACACACACACACACACACACACACACACATCCATACATATAACACATAATACTAACCCTAATCCTGCCTGGGTAAGGAGGCACAGCATTGCATAACCGCCTCCTGAGCGGCGGCGGCCTCCTTAATGTGTCCTGCAGGCCTGGAGCCGGAGCCGGAGCCAGAGCTTGAGCCGGAGCCGGAGCCGGAGCCGGACCCACATAAACTAGGGCTGGGCGATAATTCAATATTATCGTTTATCGTCTTTAGTGGAATCATATTGTGATGATATGAAGATATTTTGATATCGTGACACATTTCTGCTGTCTGAATTGATGATGACAAGCAAATTTTACTTAAAAACTCTGATAAAATGAGGTATGGTAGGAATATTATTTGAATATTTCTGTTTTGTTTGACATCACACCTAACATTACCATTCGGTTCAATGAGATGAACATTAATTTGATTATTTAACGTGATGTTGCATACATGAACCATATGGTGATATATATTGATATTGAGAAAAATCCTTATGATTATCATGATATTGATTTCAACCATATCGCCTTGCCCTAACATAAACCCGCCTGCGCTGGCTGCACACCCGGCCTGTCAGGAGAGGAGAGGAGGAGGAGGAGGAGGAGGAGGAGGCCAAAGGAGAAGGAAAAAAACAAAAAGAAAAGCGAGGAACAAAGCAGAGACTGGAGTTTGCTGAAATGTGATTTAAAAGGTTTCCTGAGGCGGTGCAGGTCCAGGTCCAGGTCCAGCCGCCCGAGCTCAGACTGACATGACCCCCGAGTTACAGCTGCTCACAGGATAAACCTGAGATACAGCAGTGTGTGTGTGTGTGTGTGTGTGTGTGTGTGTGTGTGTCCATGCCGCTGTGTGTGTGTGTGTGTTCTG
This sequence comes from Centroberyx affinis, assembly GCF_046629955.1. Lineage (NCBI taxonomy): Eukaryota > Metazoa > Chordata > Actinopteri > Beryciformes > Berycidae > Centroberyx > Centroberyx affinis. Next base: position 27,684 of record NW_027282220.1, read on the forward strand.
TGGAAAAGTAAGAATACGACTGCAGCACAGAATGCCCCATAATGACAAAAGTCTAAATTTGTTACAGATTTTTGCATATTTATGGAAGATGAAGTACATTCTTTCATTCATTTCCCACACTTATTCCTTATTCCATGCTTATTTCTATTCAGAGTCATGGGGGGTGGGCTGGAGGCTATCCCAGCATGCACTGGGCAGAGAAAATGAAACACAGAAATATCAAAAATCAGAGTTAAATACTTTCTGATGGCTCTGGATTTCATTCCAAATTGAGCTTTCCACCCTAAAACTTGATTCCTACCGGATCCACTCCTGTCATGATCGAAGAAGTGAAGCACAGTCTGGGTTACTATTTAAAAACTTTAAGTTTAACTTACCACCTAATAAGCTGGTCATCTGAAGACCTTTACTTGCAACATGTATGTAAAGAATCGAGGAAAGAATCATCTGCATTTTTTGAATATTGATCGATGAATTTGAGGCAGAAAAATTGGCCAAAATGGATGTGCAGCGAATGATCGAACCTCATGAATCTCCAGGTTTTACAGCACAGATTCATTTTGTTTATTATTCTCATTATTCTCAGTTTCCCTCTTTGCAGTCTTTGCCGTGAAGTGGAGGATCCTGTGAGACCGAACGAAACAACGGCAGAGCGTCCGCGGCAGAACCCAGACCCGGCTCGCTGACAGCCAAAACCAGCACATGAAAAATGACCGGGCAGGAAAAGCGGATGAGTTTTTGTGATTTAACGCTGTGAGTTATGAACGGCCTCCCCTGTCCCGTCTCTCCTGTCCGTCTCTCCTGTCCGTCTCTCCTGTGTCTTGTTGTTGTTGTTGGCCTTCCCCTCGGCGCTCAGGCTTTCTGCGGCTCACCAGACGAGTCCAAGTTCCCTCTGAAAGACTTCCACTGAGGCTGGAACAGACCGCAGAGAGAGAGGCAGAGCTGTGGTTCTTACATTAATGTTGTTCACTGTATTTATTCCAGTGGCATATTTGATGTGTGTGTTGACAGATTGAAGCTAAAGGAAAAATCCCCCCAGATCCTCTCACACTGTTATTTACCATCAATCTGTGATGTTCACTATATTCCAGGAGTGATGAAGTGTTGTAATTTACATTTTTTTGGTAAACCGACTTTCCCTCGACTTGCCTCATCGACTTCTGCGGTTAGTGATTGCCTACGTTTCCCAGAATGCCTTTCAACAACCCCCCAGAGAAGGGGTTGGGAACCTGTTGCTTTCAATCAAAGGGTTAGCAGGTGGACTTTGGGGCCACACCCCCTTACCTGTCTCTCTGCCGCAGTGCATTCTGGTCTCTCTCCTGCTCCTGTGGGTGGAGAAACTGGTCTCTCTCTCCTCTTCTCTGGTGGATCTCTCCCTGTATGATTGTTGAACGTCTCTCGGTGCAAAATGGCGGCTCTAGAAAGAAGAAGCCCTCGCTCTTTGATCCTGAGGGACTGACACCAAAACCTGACGTTTACCGCTGAGGTTTTACATCCTGAAACATTTTCTCACATCAGACTCCATTACTGCCTGTGTGGACTGCTTGTAATCACCACTAGGAGGCGATGTGAACTGGTTTTCCCAGCTTGTATTTAGGGTGAATCTGACATGATGAAACGCGGCATAAGAGCGTCGCTAAATACCTAAATGTAGAATGAAAATTAGAGTTGTTCCGACACCGGTATCAGAAATGCCTCCGACAGCCTAAAAAGTCTATGCACCGATCCGATATCACGTAATTTATTAGCCCTGAAAAAAATCAACTTTAAAGTAGTTTCACCCGGATAAAACGGCCATTTTCCTGCACTTTAACAATTTATTAAAGGAATTGTTATTTATTCGTGGATTTATTTAGTTTTTAAGTTGCTGTTGCACTACTGTTTTATACTTTTACTGTACTATTTAAAATTTTAAATGTCTTTTATTTTACTAAATTGTGGCTGCACTTTAACAGTTTTTTAAAGGAATTGTTATGTATTCCTAGATTTATTTATTTATGTTCTTTTTCAGTTATGACTGACTGTCAAACTAGATAATAAAAGAAAGTTCTATGGCATTCATTCTCTGTATGTATTTGTTCATGTTTTACAGCCAGGCCATACAACAATGATAGCAATCATATCACATCCATACAGGGTTAGTAGTATACAGCTGTTAAAAAATAATAATAATAATAATATATATATTTTTTTTTAACGCACTGGTATCGGATCGGTATTGGGAAGGGAAAAATGGTATTGGAACATCTCTAATGAAAATGATAAATAAATAAAATAAATAAATAATTAAAAAAATTTTTGTTTTTGTTCCACTTCAGTCTTAGTTTTGGTTCCTCTGCAGGTTAGAGCGCTGAACTTGTTCTCATTTGGATATTTTATCATTAGAGAAGTGCTAATTATAAAAATCCAACGTCTACTAGAGCCTGGATCTCACAACCAAAACTTCCCCCAGACCCAAATCTACAAAATACCCTCCAGGAAACGCTGCCTCTCATGCCAGTGTTGCAGCTGTCGGGTTTGTGTGTTTGATGAGGAGAACCAAGCAGCTGCACCACAATTTCTGGTGTTCAAAATGAGTGAGAAAGACGAGCTCTACCAGGGATTCAAAACCTCAAAAGTGAAGGATTTCATTCCACGGTTTGCTGTCCACCTTTTGAAACAAAACCGAGACCCACTCTGTCATGATTGCTCGCGCGTTCTGGTTCCAATTCTGGTTTTGGGTCTCCTGCAGGTTGGCGCACTAAACTTGTTCTCATTTGGATAATTTATGATGATAGAAGTGCTAATTCTAAACATATTTTTGGGGGGTTTCAGTCAAGAAAGACACGTGCAAGAAACCAGTTGCACTGTGTGGAACACGGTGATCAAAATACTCTACAGTTCCTAACAGAAAGCCCGAAAAAACAACAATAATGTCTCAGTTGGTTATCTAACGCCAGTGTAAGATCCTCAGAGACATTACCAGTGTTTTCCCAGGCCGGCTCGTACCATCCGCTTATTAAAACCATCCAGCCTGCCGTCCCTCTGCAGCCGGGGGCAGGTGGCTAACACATGGACATCATTTGGCTCAGACTGATACTGAGAGGTAGGAAGAATATGATCCATGTTGACAATCAGAGGATAATAAATATTTTTTCCCCGTTGTTAGAGCCCCGGGGCCGTGTCCCGTGTCTGACAGCTCTTAACCCCGACCGGCTCCGCCAAGACGGCTCAGAGCTCCTCCTGCACCGCGAAACCCGAGTCTGAGAGAGGATGACGGCTTCTAATAAAAGGACTCGTTTGAATTAAAGGGGCATTAAAGGACTAAAGTGACTTTTGGGGAAATTGGGTTGGTCAACTTACCCTGTATGTGATGAGGATTCACAGAAAACTAGAAATAACCGCCTCGCGGTTGCATCCCTCCGCCAATAAACTTTGTTTTATCATTGCAAGGACAGTCTTTATTTATTGAACATATATAATTAATGTGATTATTAGGTCAACTTAAAGGATTTTGGTGTCTGCAAAAGTAAGTGACAGCACTTCCACCGTTTTTGTAGAATGACCCAAGATCGTTTTCTCAGCTACAGTGGTAAGCAAAACATTATGATGTTATAGTGAAGTTGACCTTTGAACTTTTGGATACAAAATGTCATCACTTCATCATTTTATCCTATTAGACATTTGTGTGTCATAATTCGCGTATGAATTCTTGAGTTACAGCCAAAAACGTCTTTTCTGAGGTCACAGTGACCTTGACCTTTGACCTTTGACCACCAAATTCTAATCAGTTCATCCTTGAGTCCAAGTGGACGTTTGTGCCAAATTTGAAGAAATTCCCTCCAGGCGTTCCTGAGATATCGAGTTCATGAGAATGAGACGGACGACCTGAAAACCTGCTGCCTCCGGGCTGCGGAGACATAAAAACACCAATTCTGGATTTCTAAAAGCTCTAGATCATCTTACATTAGACTACAGGCACTTAATGTACTGTATGCTAATGTGTTAGCATGTGGACTGGACAGAGAGATCTACCAGGTGGTTCTCCTGTCCTAACCAAGCAGCCAAAACCTTCAGCTGGATGCTGAATCCAGTCCTGAAGCAGCAGCAGCAGCAGCTCCTCCAACGTCCAGAAAGACTCCAGACCTCCAACTGCATGAAGTCAGCGGACCACAAACCAACTTCTGATAATAATATAAAGTCAAGACATTTTTTCCACAAGAGGTTTTGGCCTCAGCAGCTAATTTCACTTCTTCTAATGTGCGTCCTTACGGAGATTTTCAAAATAACTGTGTCATTAACAGATATAACAGATAAAACGGGCTGTTCTCCTAGTGATTGACAGGTCAGGTTGGTTGGTGGGCCAATAGCAGGCGGCCAAAAAACATCAACATGGCCGCGACCGTAAACACAATCTGCAGCTTCATAACCCTCTGGAAGCCAACGGGGTGATGTCACACTGAGGTGCTCTTGAGCAAGGCACTTAACCCAAATCATTCCCTTTATCTGTATAGACGTGTGATGGAGAAGTTTTCAGTCCAGTGATGTTCTCTTGTCTCCAGACCTATCAGCTTCTTTCAGGATATTTTCAGTCAAATTCTCTCTCTGCACTGAGCAGATAATCTGCTGCTTTCAGTAAATTTCACTTGATTCATGCCAATATGACTTCTTCTGTCAAGAAATCATCATAAAACAATGAAGAGAATCTGGAAACAAGAAACTTTCTTTTTGTCAATTTCACTTGTACCAAGAAAAGTTCCTGAAACAAGTTACATTCTGCTGGGAAATCTGTCAGAGCAGTGAGATGATTTCACAAAAAAAAATCCTGAAATAAGCTTGATGAGTCTGGAGACAAGAGAAGAAAGAAACTGAACCAGTCTGTCAGGTTTTGCAATAAAATTAATGTCTGATTACACTGCTAAAGCAAAATAGTATTGATTATAGCCGGATGCTTTAAAGGTCTATTTTCCTCCAGTGCTTAGGAAACGTTCAGAGGAACACCTGGGGATTTCAAACGCTCAGGGGCGTATTTTGCGTCTCCATGCGCTCCTGCTGACAAGCGGTCCGTGGCAGCCATGTTTTCCTGCGTGTGTGCGTTTGCATTTCCTCTGCGGCGGACGTGGGGCGGCGACCGGAGCGGCGTTAAAAACAGAACGAGAGCCAAGCCTACGATCGACTGATAACGCGTCATTTCCAGGACAGAGAGAGAGAGAGAGAGAGAGAGAGAGAGAGAGAGAGAGGGACTTGGCTGGGTGTTTTTTTTCGCTGAGGTCATGAGGGCAAGAAACGCGTCGGTTCTCCATAATGAGCGTCTGGCAGCGAGGACCGAGGCTCTTTAACAAACTGCTCTCTTCCCTCCGGGGGGGGGGGGGGGGGGGGACGCACAAAGGGAAACAAACGCACAAAGGCCTGATTTGAGCATCGGCGAGGTCCAAAAATCGTTTTCCTCAAGCAGGTGCCTCTCACCGGGTCTTTTTCGAGGAGTTATCTTACCGCGACTGGAAAGTATCTGGACTTGGCCAAGACGGGCTTAATGGGAAACACAGTCCTAAAGTGAGAACAAGTGCCCCTTAGATTGTTCCCCCCCCCCTTTCCTCCGGTCTGAATTAAACCCCGCAGTCAGCCGGGCTTCTGTCACAGGCGGTTAGCGGAGCCGGCCTTCGGGTTGCGTAACTGCTTCCTCGTGGGCCCGGCGCCCAACAGAAAAGACTTCAGGATGGTCGAGTGTGTTTTTCGCTCGCGGTTTCGACCGATCTGTTGCTCATAATGGAACGCGGGTCTTTCTCTTCTGTTTCAAAAAGGCAGAATCTGAACAGCCGCCTGACTTCACTTGTCTTATTGTGCAAGGAAAGTATAATAGATATAATGATTGGGGGGGAAAAAAAGCGTATCTTACTCTCAAGTTGAAACAAAAGTCAAAATGTGTCTGAGTTTGATCAGAATTTGACTCGCAGATACATTGATGGACTTGTCAGAGGAGTGAGGCGGGGGGGGGGTTTTCCGGTGAAAACGCGACCTCACGTCCTGGCGTTCTGGCGCTGTACGCATCACATCTTAACACATTTTCAGACAGGTTAGCGGAGCAAGTTCACTGGGACCAACATCCGCAGGACCTGTCTTCAAGTGTTCAATACCAGTTCAAACCAATTCAATCAGAAACTGAGCTGGAAAACCTCCAGTCATCCCAACGCTCCACCAGCCGTTCTCTGGTTTCTCTTTGTTCTGGTCGGACCGTCGTCTACAGAACAAACGCAGGAAGGCCTCTGATTGGCTGAACGGACGCTGACGGGTCCGTCCGTCCAGGAAACGCTCAGCCGGTTGAACTTTCTGTCGTCAAAACGGACGGAAATCCGACAGACGGAGCGTCGTCAGTCCGGAAAACGAATTGAAATGAACGGAGACTTCAGATAGAAGAGTTCACCAAATGGTCAGTGATGGCTGAGGCTCAGAGTGATCACAGCGTGTGGGCAGGTCGGCTCGATGGGTTCGGGTTATTCTGAATGAATCGTTCCTTAAGGGGGGGGGGGGGGTATCCTAGGATGTGTCAATTCTTAGTATTTCTGGTGATTTTGGTTCTTGGAGGTGTGAAGTACTCACAGTAAAAAAAAACTGAATCATGTTACTCTGCCGTTTCCCCACAGTCACCAACTATAAGACACGCCCCCTTGTACAAGCCAGTCAGATTGGTCTGAAATCGACCAATCAGTGCTAAGAGGAGGAGGGCGGGCCTTCCAGAATGGCCAGCCAATCAGAGCAGTAGCTCATTAGCATAAGAAGCTGCCTATGTAAAACAACCTATTTTCTTGTAGGTGGGAAACAAACACTGGGAAGTGAATATCTAAAGATATAACTAAACCATTTTCACTGAAAAACTCAACAGATGTATTTTATAGACACCAGGGAATTATATAAAATTGCTGAAAAAGCAAAAGATGCCCCTCCTTTAAAATGGGTTATAAAGCATCATTCATGCAGCTGATAGAGAGATAGAGTTCTGTTGGGATGCGACATGAGTTACTCCAAACTAGTTTTGAACAAAAGAGGCAATATTTGGGATGTAATGCGGTCTGTGTGTATGTGGTCTTGGTGGAGCTGGCTTGGGGGAAATGAGCTGAAGAGTTCAGTACGGTTTCTTCCCTAGAGGAAGCTCCAAAAAACTTTTGACCCAAAAAACAACAGATCCAAAAACTCCAGCAAGTGTATTTTCCACCCGCAAACTCATTTAATCTCCTCTTATTGTATACAGCGCCATTAATTTTCGCGAGCAATTTATTTAACTTGAGCTGGAACTGATTAAAATGAGCTTTGATGTCTCTGATTTGCTCGTCCAATCCCCCCCGACAACTCTCACTGTTGCTTGATTGTTTTACACGTCCAATTTATTTGGATTAATCATCCATGAGCAGGAACGAGTCTGCAGCCCAGATCAGACAAACATCTACAAGACTGTAAACTCTCTCTTTTGCTTTCTTTATTTCTCTCTTTCTTCTCTCCTCTTCTGTTATTCCTCCCCAGTCAAACCACTGGAATGCTATTAGCTCTCTCTTACGTTTGTCTCTCCTGTCTATTTATCTTATTTCTCTCTCTTCTCTTTTACTTTCCTCCCCTCTCTTTTCTCTGCTGTCCTTCCTTCCTCTTTACTTTGCATCTGCTAAACTGCAAAAAAAGCACAAAACTATTTGCAATCGTTTTCACTGCATTTCTTGGCAAATCTTACTAGGTTTTGATTAGATACTCTAATCAGTCCAATAAGACGAGTCTTATTCGAAATAACTGAGGATATAACTTGTTTTTCTTGAAGGTTTTTCGTTCAATATGTCTAAAACACTGAAGATCCAGCTTGTGAAAGTGTCTTCACTTGATCAACCAAAGACCTAAATTACCTTCTATCCTTAATTTTGTGCTGTCAATCATTCTGTAAGAGTATCTTTCACCTCTTCCGAGATGGTGGATTTGCTGTCAACCGTTTATTTACTTTTCAAACCGGTAAATCCACTTGGTTGGGTCTCTCTCCTGAAGTTCCCATCGAAACTCTACTCTTGACACCGGGGGCCGGAGAGCTGGCCGAGCGCTGGCCTTGGCAACCCGATCCACCCATTACATGTGGAATATCCAGTGTAATCCAGACCCACCAGAAACCATTCAGCCACAACTGTGTTCCCATAGGCGTAGATCTGGGAGGAGACAGGAGGAATATGTTCCCTTCAATATTAGCAGAGGGATGAAGTGCCCGCCTTAATTATTCCTGACTCAAACGCACTCTATTTTTAAAGTTGAGTTTTACCAAAGCACATTTCGTGGTTGGCTCGGGTCACAAACGCCCCGTTTCCCCCTTTTAAAAAAAAAACAAAAATGGAGCCCTTCTCTTGCAGAAGTTGTGTGAAACTCCTTTGAATGCCTTTGTGATGGCTGCACATTAAGTTAAGCCTCCACCACATTTTCCCTATTCTTTTCAGTTCATTAGTAATTTCTGTTACACACTGCATTTCTAATAGAGACGCATTGTTAAATCACATAATGACAACACTCATAGAACTTTAGCAGTGCATTGTTATCTGAATTGAGTGCACACATTTTGGTTTAACACTGTACAGCTGCAGTATATTCTCTCATAATTATGTTAACAATAATTTCTTTCTTTATAAGGTTATTTCTTTACAATAATTGTCCTCACTGTCTCTCATACCTGCAAACTGTTCTTATGCAAATTTATATTGCTTTTGTTTTGATCTTTGCATTTAGCCTACCACTTTGTCCACAGTATGTCAGTGTGATTGTTTGATCCAGAGTTGAAAGGTTTTCAAGTTATGACGCAGTGACCTTTAACCTTCTCAACATGGAGGAAGAATCAAATTTACTGTCAGTCAACAGTAAGAAAACACTTCTATCCACATGAAGCTTTATTGAAGTTTTGCAGTTCGCCAGAATAACCATCGTAACTAACATTTGTTTAAAGGACGTTTATTAAATTAGCTTCTTAAACTGCAGGACGGCCGCTTTTGTTTAGCGTTTGTCTTCCGGGTTTGTTTTTCCGTCAAAATAGCATGTGAAAGCAACGCTGTTCAGCAGCTGACTGGGAAGTCCCGATATCGGATTTTCCCACCGGCTCCTGAACGCACACTTTGTTTTGATGGAGTAATCTACTTGAATCTTTCAAAATTTAATACCTTTGTCTTAGTGGCATTCGTTTGTCACTGCCATGACACACACACATACATACATTCTTTCTGTTGCATTACAGAAGGTAAAAATCACACATCAAACTAAAAATAAAGCAGAAAAACGCTCCCTCCTATGCACTAAACTGTATTTTCACGCCGGGTGTTTGGGCTCTCTGCCTCACGTTCACAGACAGGAGTCTATTGTGTCGACTTGTTCAAACAAACCTGTTCACAACTTCATATAACTTCTAACTACATGTGTGTCGGTGCTGTGGAAGCCAGGTGTTGTGTAATGCTGCTGTCGACAGAAATACAAGGAGAGTTTTGCTTTGGAAAATTCAGCTGGTGGGTTTTAGTTATTACCAGGACAAAGGGCCGAGTTTCCACCGGATCATTTTTCTCTTGGTGGCAAGAAAAGCGTTTGGAAACCGAGTGAAGAGTTTCATTCCAAAATGAGACATCAACTGTTTAAAAAAAAAATGTGACACCTACTCATATAAAACGACTGTTTGCATGAAAGTAAAACTCACTTCTCTATTAAAGTTATAAGGTATCTTGAACTATTTGCTTACAAAATTTTAAAGGAAGTAATCATGTTTATTTTAACATAGAGCAATGAAGCATTTTCTCCCCCAAATGTGTCTTTGAATTAACGTTTTCATTTTGGTTATGTAACACCTAAGCTTTCCTTTTACAGTGAAGGTCCCATATCATGTAAAGCAGGACTCCTCTTCCTCTGTGGTGATAAAGGAGTTGGATGGTCTATCTAAACATGGTGAAAGTATCAAAACTAAATCCACACAATCCATATTAGTGCAGCGAGCCTCTAAACGAGCCGTTTGGACTTCCGTAACTTTGTGACGTCACAAAGGTTCGCTCATTATCATTTTTGTAAGAAATAATAGACTAACAAAGTGTTTTTTTCAAAGCGGTTGAGCGGTTGTCGTTGTTTATTACCGGAGAGTTTTCCCTACCTGTAGCCGCCGGGCCGCGGCGTCTCACGGTTAGCCAATCGGAACAGAGGGGTCGTTAATATTAATGAGCCTTAAAGACACGGAGACAGAAACGGCCTGTTCTCGGTAAGGCTCAGAGAGATGCTGGAAAATGAACGTGGAGAAATGGATTGAGAGTGTTTTTGGTTCATGACACCACACACACAGCTTTGAATGGACAGACAGACACAAAATACAAATCTGGACAGTGGAGAATATGGGACTTTAAACAAATTCAAATTCGTAAAAAAAAAATGGAAAGCTGGAATGAAAGGGAAACAATTGTAGTCAATAATACTGTGAACAGCGCTGTATTTTAGGCGTGTTAGCTAACTTTTTAACATGTAAACACCAATAGATGCTTTGTAGATTCATCACCAATCTGCTCCCAGCAGCTGAGTCTCCATGATGGAGGAACACTGTAGAACTGTGTGTTAGTTAATAAAGTGTAAATCTGTAGCAAGCAGCTAGAAACAGAGAGCAGCTGCTGCAACAGTGATGAAATGATCAGTTAACAGTCAAAAACAGCTCCAGACAGACCTCCAACATGGCCGCCAGAGAGGGGGGGAACCCAATCAATAGGAGCTCAATATCACCAGTTCTAAGTATGTAGCTCTTTTGTTGGCTTTTGTACTCAATATTAAGCCTTTACACAGCCATCAGTTGATGTGACAGGTGAGTGAAGCGGGGCAGATTAGTGCCTGAAATACAGTCACTTCTTCCACTGAAGCTGCCATTTGGTGTCATTTGTACTGGTGACGGTGACGGGGCAAAAATAGATATTCCCCCCCGATGTGTCGTCAGTTTGACACTTTGGAGTACAGTAGTTCTATTGAAAAATGAATAAAATACGGAGAACCTGTCGTGTGTTTTTGGACACCGTTCAGGAAAGTTCGATTTGGACGAAGCCCAGCCTCTGAACGTGCTGTTTCACCGCAGAACACAGCACATTTTAAGGGTTTCGTTCCAAACCAAGATCTGCCCCCCCCCCCCCCAAAAAAAAAAAAAAAATGACGCCTGCTCTTACAAAATGATCGCTGGTGTGAATGTAAAGCACATTATGGGCAACTATTGAGGTTATGAGTCACCTTAAGACTTTTGGTTAAAAAAAATAGATGTGTTTTTGAGGATAGAATCAGCTGTGCTTTCTAAATATTGACTGATGTATTGCAAGTGGCAAAACATTTCCAAATTGGAAAAAACAGCTTTTCATTTCAGTTTTAGAGTCACTCGAGTGTGGGTGTAGTAATGGAAAGAGGACATTGCTGGAAAAAACCCTCTCTGTTCTCAGATCAGTCTGATTCATTTTACCAGCTTTCATTGTGAAATTCAAGTATTCCCCTAAAAAGAGAAATAATAAACTTTAATTTATACAGTAGTTTTCAAACGAAATTGAAAAAAAAACTGCTTAACAAACTGCCAATAAAAAGAAACATAACAGGAAACAGAGTAATAGTGAGAAAGCATAAAAAACTGAAAACAGGAAAAAACAAATTATGTAGAAATGTAGTTCTGAGAAGCGGTTTAAAGGGTGACACTGTTTTAGCCGGTGTGAGATCCAAGTCATCACCAGTCCAGCAGATTATGCAACGACAGACGTCAGATAGGAAGACATTGTTTTTCAGGATTTTGTTAACAGACTCAGAACAACAGACACTGACTCAGTATCTGTTTTACCGGCTGCAGATGCTTCAGTTGGGGATGTCATACGAGTTGTTCAATAAAAAAAAGCAGCGGGTTTCCAAAAATTGCGTAGACTCCTAACAACCCGATCTCATACAAATACGTGAAATGAACACGAATTGTGCACCAACTTCTTGGATACTGTGACTGCCATGAAGTGGAAGTGTGCCAAAAACACTGAAACCTTCTTGATCTAAGTGGTAGCCTATACACTGAGAAAATTTAGGATAGGTGCCATGCGTTCACACTGTGAGCAGCACAAGCAACAAGTCAGTCCATTCATCTCCGCCTGAGCTGAGCGACCAGGGAAACCCGACCTGTGTGGACGCTCGACAAGCTCGTCAGCCGTCAACAGCCAATCAGATTTCTCGGATTGGAAATTCAAAATGGAGAAGTTGATTCCAGGATTCAAATAAATTCCCACTTCTCTACAATTTTAATTTGAAAGACAGCAGGAAAAAACGTCTAAAAATAAAAGGATGCTTGGGAAACAGTTGTGTCCATCGTTGGTAAGCTTATGAAAAGCAGCACCAAAACAGCAGAAAATACCAGATTTTCTTGGTAAATCTTTGTAGCTGCAGACAACTACATGGATCCAATCGAAGCCTCTGGCCCCGCCCACAATCAGTCAGAATTGAGCATTGGGCTGCAATAAGCGATTTTTCTAACACATTTGTAAATAACACACAGCAAAGCCACTGGACTGCCTACGAAGGACAGATGGAAGGATAAAGGCTAATGGCTAAGCTAACCGGTTACCAGTCTCACTTTGATCTTTCTCCCGCTGAAGGTCACATGTCCCACAATGACAAGTGAAGAGGCAGGTAGCAAGTTTACTAGTTTAACAAGTTTACTAGTTTACCAATTTTACTAGTTTAACAATTTTACTAACTTAACAAGTTTACTAGTTTAACAATTTTACTAACTTAACAATTTTACTAGCTTAACAAGTTTACTAGTTTAACAATTTTACTAACTTAACAAGTTTACTAGCTTAACAAGTTTACTAGTTTAACAAGTTTACTATTTTAACAAATTTACTAACTTAACAATTTTACTAGCTTAACAATTTTACTAGCTTAACAAGTTTACTACTTTAACAAGTTTACTAACTTAACAATTTTACTAGCTTAACAAGTTTACTAGTTTAACAATTTTACTAGTTTAACAATTTTACTAGCTTAACAAGTTTACTACTTTAACAAGTTTACTAACTTAACAATTTTACTAGCTTAACAAGTTTACTAGTTTAACAAGTTTACTACTTTAACAATTTTACTAGCTTAACAAGTTTACTAGTTCAACAAGTTTACTACTTTAACAATTTTACTAGCTTAACAAGTTTACTAGTTCAACAAGTTTACTAGTTTAACAATTTTACTAACTTAACAATTTTACTAGCTTAACAATTTTACTAGCTTAACAAGTTTACGAGTTCAACAAGTTTACTAGTTTAACAATTTTACTAGCTTAACAAGTTTACTAGTTCAACAAGTTTACTAGTTTAACAATTTTACTAACTTAACAATTTTACTAGCTTAACAAGTTTACTAGTTTAACAAGTTTACTAGTTTAACAAGTTCACTCACTTGCCTTATCGATTTGGCCATTATAAGAATGTTGTTCAGGAGTGGGACGGGGAGAGCGCCGCTTTCAAACAGCGAGGGAGGAGACAAGCTAGTTTAAAAAAACTGAAAAGCTGCTGAATGGAGCGGAAGGAGCTTCATTCAGGAATTTCACAACAAGCTTTAGAAAAGAGGAGAAAACAGAAACACAGCTGGATACTGGTTTGTATCATTATGTCTCAGTGAAAGCTCCACATAGCACACATTAGCTTCAGGATTGGTGATACAGCGATATCAGACCTTATAAGGTCTGATATCGCTTATTGCAGGTTTAATCAGAAAGCACTAGGGCCGATAAGAGACTAGAGTACAGAACAAAAATAACAAACTAGTCCACAATCAACAAAGGTCAGCTGATGAACACTTTACATAACATGACAAGAAAGAACAGTGATTCCAATTCCTCATAGATGGAAAACATGTTTGCCGTCTCTGTCGTGAAAAAAAACTTTGGTTCTGTGGAGCCGTGCCAGGAATATTTCTCTGAAAGAGTCGAGAAAAGAAGGGATAATTACAAATAGCTCATCCCATAAATGCCCAGTAATCTGCCACTTACTCTGCGCTCCAGAGCCAAGGAACAGTTCAGCGTGAGAAGTGAAACTGAGGAAAACGAGGTTTCAAGGTTTTGCCTACTGCCCCGACAAAAATATTGGTGGTAGAGAGGACTGTATATCCTTTAGTAGCATTTAATGGTATATTTTTTTAGATACGACATCTAAACCTTAGTCATTGCCTTTGAAATCCCTTTAAGACACAAAAAGTATTTACTGCTGTTTGCCTTTTGCAGGACAGTTTTATATCCTGTGCAGTGGTGGAAAAAGTCCTCAAATCCTTTATTTAGGTAAAAGTAGCAATATCATCATGGAAAAATACTTCATTAAAAGTAAAGTGTCAAAAGTAAAAGTCGTCATTCTTTCAGAGAGTTAAATTATTGAAGCATGAACCTGTCAGAAGTATTTTAATGTTGTCGGTCTAACTGCTCCATATACTGTTGGGGAGTTTAAACTCTAATAATGCAACATATTTTATGAGCTTTTTGCGTGTAAAACCTTATTCTGCAAAGTAACTAGTAACTCCAGCTGGCAGATAAATGTAGTGGAGGAAAAAGAAGAAGATTTCCCTCTGAGATGTAGTGGAGGAAAAGTAGAAAGTCTCACAGAATAGAAATACTCAAGTAAAGTACCAGTACTTCAAAATAGTACAGTACTTGAGTGAATATACTTAGTTACTTTCTACCTCTGATCCTGTGTGCTTTGCTGTCATTGATCTGGTGTATCCGTCTGCAGGTACGGATCATATTCAAATGTTAATCTTTGAAGGCCTTTTTCAACATCTGGCCAGGGTCAACGAATTTGCAATTTTCAGCTAGATATGGGCATCATCCCCATCAGCAAAACCAAACAATCTGCAATCAGGCGACTGATCCTGACTGAAAAGCCTAAGGGCAGAAACATATTTTACTTTAAGATGGCTGTCACACGTCATTCGGGAGCGTATCTATGTTCCCAGGTTCCTAAGTTCCCAAGGTCCTATGTTACCAAGGTCCTATGTTCCCAGGGTCCTAAGTTCCCAAGGTCCTAAGTTCCCATGGTCCTAAGTTCCCAGGGTCCTAAGTTCCCAAGGTCCTTTGTTCCCAGGGTCTTAAGTTCCCAAGGTCCTAAGTTCCAAGGGTCCTATGTTCCCAGGGTCCTAAGTTCCCAAGGTCCTAAGTTCCAAGGGTCCTATGTTACCAGGGTCCTAAGTCCCCAAGGTCCTTTGTTCCCAGGGTCCTAAGTTCCCAAGGTCCTAAGTTCCAAGGGTCCTATGTTCCCAGGGTCCTAAGTTCCCAAGGTCCTATGTTCCCAGGGTCCTATGTTCCCAGGATCCTAAATTCCCAAGGTCCTATGTTCCCAGGATCCTAAGTTCCCAAGGGCCTATGTTCCCAGGGTCCTATGTTCCCAGGGTCCTAAGTCCCCAAGGTCCTATGTTTCCAGGGTCCTAAGTCCCCAAGGTCCTATGTTCCCAGGGTCCTAAGTTCCAAGGGTCCTATGTTCCCAGGGTCCTAAGTTCCCAAGGTCCCAAGTTCCCAAGGTCCTTTGTTCCCAGGATCCTAAGTTCCCAAGGGCCTATGTTCCCAGGGTCCTATGTTCCCAGGGTCCTAAGTTCCCAAGGTCCTATGTTCCCAGGGTCCTATGTTCCCAGGATCCTAAGTTCCCAAGGGCCTATGTTCCCAGGGTCCTATGTTCCCAGGGTCCTAAGTTCCCAAGGTCCTTTGTTCCCAGGGCCCTAAGTTCGCAAGGTCCTATGTTCCCAGGGCCCTAAGTTCCCAAGGTCCTTTGTTCCCAGGGTCCTGACCCGTTTCAAGTTAAAAGATTTCATAAATATTATCCAGTTTTTTTTTATTGGAACAAGGCTTCAAAACAGCTATATAAACACATCAAAACCAATGGCAAAATCTACGACCGTTACGTCCGTGCAGCAGAAAGTAGTTCAGATTGTTTATATTGTTTGACCTGAGCCTCGTCCGAAGCATTTCATTGTACCTTTGACAATAAAGGACTTGAACTTGAACTTGAAAATGCTGGAGAGACGGAGAGGAGATGGGGCCCCAAAACCTCCAGTCAGAGATGAGAACGTGAACAATGCCGTTCGCAACGCAACCACTTTGTGTACGGTTAGAGTAATAAAACTGAAGGGTGTTTAGATAGATAGAAGATAGAAAGCCTTTATTATCATTGTACAGAATAATGATGAACGAACGAAATTAGGAGCGCTACTCCTGATCAGTGCAATTAAAAGACACACGGAAACAAAACAGAAACAAAACAAAACAACCTCAGCAAACAAACATCCACAGCCAACAACACAGGTTCTAAAATAATAAGTAAAATAAATAAATGCAATGTAATTTTGCACTAGAATAAGTGTACTTATTGCACTAGAATAAATAATAATAATAATAATAACCTTTATTTGTATAGCACCTTTCATACACAACATGCAGCTCAAAGTGCTTTACATCAATAGAAGGCAGATAAAAGACAGATAAAAAGATAAAATTCATATAAAAGGACAAGCAAAATGTATTGCATTAAAAGAATCAAATCAATTGAAATAGAAAGATAAAAGAACACAACAAATATTCCCACTTTTAGATGCACATTGTGAGTGAATCCATATGTTTTTCTTTAATTTTCTTTTCCCCTGTCCTTCCTGATTCCACTCTTGATCCGATATTTACGTCAGATCTCACGAGAATCATAGATTCTAGATTCTAAATGTAATTATTGCACTAGAATAAATGTAATGTAATGTAATGTCTCCAGCCTGAGCGGACTTAAAACAACGCAGCAGGCATCAGAACTGAGTCTCTGTACAAAATACAGACGGCGAGTGCTAAATGTCTGATATGAGCAACACAGAGTGCTGGAGGTCTGTTGTGCCACAGCCAGCAGAAACCCAGCAGTGTGTTTTCTCTGCCTCTCACTGACACTGAGCACACAGCCAGTCTGCATTAACTCTGGAATTTATCTTTACACACTCCGCCAACCAGCGAGAGATTTCCTTTACCAGAAACAAAAGGTGTCTTGACGTCTGCTATCTGTCACTCTCTGGCATCGGCGGCGTGTTGTGTGAGAGAAGTGATGAAACATTTACAGTCATAGGTTTTGTTGTGCAGGAAATGGAAAAAAAATAATGGAAAAAGCAGCGTAGAGGCGGCGCTGGCTGTGTTTTCTGGAGGAGCTTCAGTCCTCTCATCTTCTCGAAGGGCTGACTGGGAAATTACCACCAGCCCGCCGCGGATGAGCTAGTCTCTCCTGCGAACCACTTTGGTAGGTAACCAGCTGTAATTTGTACAGTTTGTCGTGTTGTAAAAATGTAGTAGCAGTAATTTTGAGATTTACCGACCGCCACAGCCTGAGGAAAAACAAGCCGGTCTGATTACACCACGAGTGCCTTCCTGTGACGGGACAGCACCAGTCACAGTGTTTTTTTTCTGACAATTTACCATAAAGGTTATGGCACATTGTCAGAAAAAAAAGCGCTTTAACTGTATCAACACAGCAGCCTCACACATCCAGTTCAAACTCAAAAGCTTTATTGTCCTCCTTGGCAATTCCTCCCCACAAAAAATGTGTTTTATGGGTGCAGGAAAAACAAGTCGGCCTGATTAAACCACAAAGCCCTCAGATTTCTACCCAGAGTCCAATTCATCAGCAGCATGGAAGACCAAGTCTGCCATATCAATAAATAAATTTGTACAGTATATTATTATGCACAAAGAAAAGGGCAAATTAATGAATGAATGAATACATAACCTAGTTTGGCTAGATTGCATTTTTCCAGTTAGTAGCAGCTCTTACCCTTTGCCTTTTTCAACGGGCGACTTATTGTGCATTCATGTGCTCCCAGATTGCGGCCCATAATGTTGTGCCCGGTGTTGGCCCAGTGTTGGCCCAGTGTTGGCCCTGTGTTGGCCTGGTGCTGGCCCGGTGATGGCCCGGTGCTGGCCCAGTGTTGGCCCTGCGTTGGCCCGGTGCTGGCCCGGTGATGGCCTGGTGTTGGCCTGGTGTTGGCCCGGTGTTGGCCCGGTGTTGGCCCGGTGCTGGCCCAGTGTTGGCCCTGCGTTGGCCTGGTGCTGGCCCGGTGATGGCCTGGTGTTGGCCCGGTGCTGGCCCGGTGTTGGCCCACTCTTCCCGCTTCATTCGGCCCACATACCACCGTGGAAAGGCAGCGATGAACCCGTCTGGCTGCCAGAACACAGCCACAACTCAACCTTGATGAAACCACTTGAAACACTGTTGGCTGTCTAAACTTGGGTCACTTTTGGCCCACAATGCACTTGCCGTTGCCATAACTGATCCTTAAGTGCCTAAACACAACCGTATTTGGCCCGGAATCGTCGTCAGGAAAATGAATTTCCTACTCGGAAATTTCACATGAACGGCATCCAAAGTCGGATTAACTCGGAAACTCTGGGAAAATTTTGCTATCCAACTTTCTGAGTCATGACAATGGTGACCTTTAACCTTCTCATCAAGGTGAAAAAATGAGGTTTTGTGTCAGTTTGCTTGTTAAGCTGCAGGTCGGCCATGTTTGTTTGTTTGTCTTCCTGATTTGATTTTCTGACAAAATAGCACATGAATGCAAAGCTGTTTAGCAGCCGACCCGTCCCAGATGTCGGACTTTCCCACCAGCACATGAACGCACAATTAGCAAGAAAAATGTCTTTGTTTCTTTGGCTCCGCCCACTGATGTTTAACTCAACCAATCAGATTATTTCTGCCTCTAGAGCAGCTCTGTCTCGAGAAATGTTTGTAGAACTGAGAGTCCAAGTTCATCTTCCATTTTCTGATTCAGTTTACCTGTCTAGTAAAGAAAGTATCTATCTACCTAGTGTTTCTCATAATTTCCTTAACTTCTAACAAAATGAGTCTTGTGTGTTGCTTTCGCTACAAGCTGAAGAGGGAAATTGCTTTTGTGAGTGAGTGAGTTTCACTTCTTCACTCACTTCATCCAGCCTGGCATGGAAAATAAGCGATCCTCTTCTCCGCTCTGCCTTCCAGACCTGAGACGTTCCAACTGGGGGAGCGGACGGTGGTGTGGTCCTCGGCGTTGGCCCGGGCCGGCCACATCTGCAAACACTTTCCAAATCACCGCACCAGCTGACCAGCAGAAGAAGAAAGGACCGGTTTCTAATTTGATTTTTTGGAGGAGTCCAGTTTGTTGGGTCACTGACCGTATTTCCATATGGCCCCGATGTGTCGTCCGGCGTGAGAAGCAGTCGGGCGAATGTTGGTAAATCCCTGCGCTGCTGGCCGTCACCTCGTCCCGCCAATGTCAGGGAGACACGGCGCCAGGGGAGGACAGGTCCAACGTGGGTCCAACATGGCCGCCACACGGCCTCAGACAGCAGCACGCGGTTTAGGGAGGAGAGCATGGCGGGTTTCATGGTGTGGGGCGTGCTGAAGTTCGGAGGGATTCTGATGAACCTGATTCTGGTAAAGCCGCTTCGTTTAGCGTTTTATCATCAGTAAATCATTACCACATTCATCTTGAGAGATGAGTATAATTATGGTAAACAAATGAGGCCGTCACAGAGAAGTGTTACATTGTTTCTCCACCTGGTCAGATTTGGCGGGAAATCTACTGGATTGCTTTATGGCACAAAACAGGAACCATTTACTTTGCAAGTAATACACAACTTTATTCCAGTTCCACTAGTCTAACTGGTTCTGTTTCATTTTCACATTAGCTTAACTAGCTTACCACATTAGCTTACCACATTAGCCTATCACATTAGCTTACCACGTTAGCTTACCTGGTCAGAATGCATATTAGCTGTTATTGAGAGCTGTTATCCTTCTTCTTGCTCTTAAAAACAAATGGAGTGATGCCGGGATAGAGGAGGAGTAGCAGCATCATCTTTGCAACAGGAGGCAGCACAAAGGATTATGGGAAATGTAGTCCTAACTTTGAGAAACTTATTTTGAGAAAATTCTATAATCCGGGTTTCAGGGGCGCCAGTTCAGTCAAGCCTCAGTCCCTCCATCTCATATCATTTGCCGCCAAAACATGGAAATCCACATCAAGTAAATATAAACTAAAGCTGCATTGAAACGACAAGTGAGACCAGCCTGTGTGTTTGTGTTCTTGTGCTTCTGTCTCAGCAAAACCAGTCGGTGCTTTAGACCTTCGCAGTGTCATGCTGCCGCTCCTCACAGAAACCGTCAGAACTGAGACTCTGATCTGCAGCTTTGACCCTGTGGACCTTCTCCCTCCGTGTGTCCCACTGCAGACGGAGCGTCCGGCGTTTCTGAGAGGCGATAAAACAACGAGAGGAGGACGAGTCGACAGCTCGACGTGACCTGCATGACCCACCGCACCACTCGACTAAGTTTTCCATTGTGATGGATTGAGTTAGGGATTTATTGGTCCGTAAGGTGCGGAGGGGAGAGCCGAACATGGGATTAAGGGTTCCTCTTCCCCCGCTAACCGCTCTGGTTTTAACAGAAACCCCAGAGATCAGCAGGGAGAGTCCAGGCAGTCGAGTCACATTGATTTAGAAAGCTTCACTGCAAAACATCTCATTCATTCAAAGTAATTTACTCTATTATTAAGTCCTAAAGTTGTAATTTTCTTAAAACAAGTGAAAAAAATCTGGCAATGGGGTTTGACAATTTCACTTGTTTCGAATGCAAATCAACAGGTTGAAAACTCCTGAAACAAGTGAAGCTGCAGTGGAGACCAGTGGAGTTATCTCTCCTCACTGCAGAATGTTTCTCTTGGTTTAACAAACATAAGATCTGAAGGCTGAATATGAGACTGAGGGACTTTTTTACAGTGTTCAGCAAACAGTTTGTCTGTAAGCGCTTTACAGAGCAACAGACGACATAAATACAGATGAAAACAAGAAAGAAGAGACATGTCATGAAGTTTAAGTTATGAGGCTGCAGCTTGTGTGTGTGTGTGTGTGTGTGTGTGTGTGTGTGTGTGTGTGTGTGTGTGTGTGTGTGTGTGTGTGTGTGTGTGTGTGTGTCCCTGCATGCCTGTCTGCATACATATGTGTAAGTGGATATGAGCAAGCATGGAAATTGATTTTACTCTCTTCCACAGGAGGCAAAACATCCATCCATCGCAGACAGAAGAAATGTCCAGAGGATTGCACTGCACTCTGGGTAAAATTTAAAGGAGAATCCCACTGTCATTTAGACTTCAGTGTATATACTTCTGTCTAAGTCTAGTTTACTTTCCCCCAATCATCTTGCCCTGCAAGCTGCAGGTTAATTGAACTTTTTAACATTTACTTATCATCGTTTTTATAATCAAAACATTACGGTGTTGAAATGAACTGCTGCCCCTGCTGAGTAAGAAGCCATGGATGCAGAGGTGGGGACTCGAGTCACATGACTTGGCCTCGAGTCACAGTTTTAATGACTTGAGACTTGACTTGATGCATGAAGAGAAGACTTGAGACTTGACTTGACTTGGGTTCTGGTGACTTGGGACTCGACTCTGACTTGTACTCTGATGACTTGAAAAGGTTTCTAAAGTCTTGACTTGAGATCTTGTGTTTGTGTAAATGACTCAGATTGAAAGTGATGAGATTTGTTCCAGCAGACGACTGAATTTAAATTCTGTTTTCTGAATTTGTATGGAATGATTGAATTTATTGAAGTTGAAACTGATTATAGAAATCAAACTCATGATGCTCTTACTAAGTTTTTATCCTATTAAAACCATATTGCATTGAAAAGTCCTAGATATTTAGTTTTCTTTAAGATATTAAATTGATACTGGACTCTTGATTTGCTGTTCTACATTTAGACTTTGGACTTGAGTGAACTTGACTTGGTCTCACCTCTGCATGAAGAAGTGTTTAAATGGCGGAAAGCGGTGTGGATTTAAATTGTAAAACACAGAGAGATAAGAATAATCAATAATCGGCCTGTAGAAATAATTGATTTCAGAATAAAAGTTCAGAGGAACAACAAAGACCAAACTGAGCTGGATAACAGAAACTACATGGCAACAAATTTCAATAAGGAGAAAAAATAACAACAAAATACACAAATGACGAGAAATAAATGAACATATAATCTGTGATGAATGAAACTGTTGTGTTGTTAGTGTTAGTAGAGAGACAGCAGAGGTGCAGACGTTGCTCCCCAGGATGACGAATCAACCGGCGAGCGAGGGAGACGGATCTCGTAAGGTCAGAGTTCACACGGCTGTAACGACGCTAAACCGACCGGTGGCAGACGCTCGCTCTGTGCACGAGGGAGAGATCCTTCACCAGGCGCGTTCAACACCACACCGTTTAAAAAAAACAAAAAAAAACCCAAAACAAAACCAAACACTGAGGCTGCGGCTTGAGACAGCCCAGGTGGTTTTGTGTCGCGGAGACGAGAGACGAGGAGAGACAAGGGGAGGAAAAGCAGAAACAACCCGGAGACCGAGAGGGAGAAACATTGGAAACAGATTGGGAGTCATGAAGAGTTTTCAGTCGGACGCTGATGAAGCTCAGCCTCGCTCCTCGTGGACCTGCACGACCGATAACAGTGAAGTGAAGTGCAGATTCATTTGCACTTGTTTGTTTTTTTCTTGGTTTCAGCTCTGCAGTTCGTTTGCAGCGATGTCTAGTCTGAGTCTGCGGCAAACAACATTAAAATGAACGTTTACATTTTGGTCATTTTCCAGAGAAACTCACAGAAGCAGCAGCTGTAGAAGTCTCTCTTTATGTATTTATCGTGTATTAGGAGTCTATTTAATGTTGTACAGTAGAACCTGATGGAGTCATTCCTATGTTCCCAGGGTCCTATGTTCCCCAGTTCTAGGTTAGGGTTAGGTTGGTTTGTAGATGTTTACCCAGAGCTCTGACCACAACTCTTTCAAAGAACAGAAGGGTTTAGGGTTAGAGACCTTCAAAATAAAATAAAATGATAACTATTAGTTTTGTTGTGTTTATATAGCTGTTTTGAAGCCTTGTTCCAATAAAAAAACTGGATAATATTTATGAAATATTTTAATTTGAAATGGGTCAAATTTGACCCAAACACAATAGGAGAGTTAATGTGTGTTAACAGAATATTGAACTGGGGAACATAGGACCTTGGGAACTTAGGACCCTGGGAACATAGGACCTTGGGAACTTAGGACCCTGGGAACATAGGACCTTGGGAACATAGGACCCTGGGAACATAGGACCTTGGGAACATAGGACCTTGGGAACTTAGGACCCTGGGAACATAGGACCCTGGGAACATAGGACCCTGGGAACATAGGACCTTGGGAACTTAGGACCCTGGGAACATAGGACCCTGGGAACATAGGACCCTGGGAACATAGGACCTTGGGAACTTAGGACCCTGGGAACATAGGACCCTGGGAACTTAGGACCCTGGGAACATAGGACCCTGGGAACATAGGACCCTGGGAACATAGGACCCTGGGAACTTAGGACCCTGGGAACATAGGACCTTGGGAACTTAGGACCCTGGGAACATAGGACCTTGGGAACTTAGGACCCTGGGAACATAGATACGCTCCCGAACCTGATAGTATATCATAACATGAAACTCAATTTCCGACAATTGAAAAGAGATCAAACCTCGGTTCTTCCTGTGGATTGAGCCAAACTGCAGCAGCAGTTGTGAAAGCATGCAGGAGAAACTCTGTATGAAGAGTAAGCATGTAGGGTTCAGGTTCAGGGTCTTACTAAAAGACATTTATCTAAGGATGGACACACCGGCTGTCGTGGGGTTTGAACCTGTGACTGTCCAGATACGGGACGGTCTCCACCCCGCCTCCAGAAGAGAAAGAAAACTCTTCATTTCTAGAGACTGACCATTCTCCACTAATGGCTCCACAGTTGACCAAGTTACAGCTGCTGCAAAGCTTCTGGAGAGGCTGCAGTTTGTTCTCTAAGGCTGCGATCACACATGGTGTTTTTTTTTTTTCAAAACTGCCGCCGACTTACATTAAAACTAACAGAGAGCCTCAAGGTGCTTTTTTTTTTTTTTGGCAGAGTGGAGCGTTTCCAGAAGTTGAAAAGCACTGGTTGACGTGAACCGTTTTTTTCTCAGTGAGCCAATCAGGATGAAGGAGAGGCGGGGTTTCCCACAACAACAACAAAGATGGAGGAAGTTCCGGTGGAGAAATTGGTCGTAATAAGTAGGAAGATTTTTGGAGTCGATTCCGACTCCTTGTAATGGAATTGATGGAATCGATTCTAAATCAATTCCAATTCCAAATGAAAATCAACAAAACAATGTAAGTTTTACGCCAGTTGGTTTTCAACCAATGAGCCTTGAATTTCTCCCTCCCACACTTGTTGTGAAATGGATCAGACCAAGGCAGTCAAACACAGATTAGTATAGATGGGCCTAAATCAGAATGAATTCATTACAAATTAATTTAAATTAAACAGTTGCTACGATTCCAGAGTTTGGAGTCAAGATTGCAACAGGAGTCGACTCTGATTTCATTTATTAGTAGAATCGATTCTCAGAATCGACATGATGTAATCGAGAATCGACTCTTTTGGAGTCGACTCTCCACACTTTAATAACACATTAATAAGTGAATGTTTCCACAACACTCATAAAGAGGCAGAGTGGATCAGACCGGACGTGTGTTAGAATATCTGGTCAGACTTTGTGTTATCTGATAGAAGAGCTAACCAGCTAAGCTAGTTAGCGAGCTAGCAGCTGCTAAGCTAACATCAGATGACTTTATCATGTCTGCTTTTTATTTCTCCTCACAAGAAGCTCCAGGAAGCTTTTTCCATACAAAAAAAACGCTGTGTGAACGCAGACTAACAGAACTGACTTAAAATGTACCAAGTATAATACGTCAAATGTAGTACAATTACTGAAAAGTACACAAAAAGCTACTCAGGCACTGTAACAAGAGTGACTGTAATCAGCTTCTTCCACCCCGCCAGTTTCCCTGCTGCACCAATGGAGACTAAAAGAGACTAAAGGAGACTAGAAGAGACTAAAGGAGACTAAAGGAGACTAAAGGAGACTAGAAGAGACTAAAGGAGACTAAAGGAGACTAGAAGAGACTAAAAAGAGTCTAAAAGAGACTACAAAGAGCCTAAAGGAGACTAAAAAGAGACTAAAAGCCTAAAGGAGACTAAAAGAGTCTTTGTGTGCTTCACTTTCTCTCGTCCTGTCTTGTCTCAAACCTCCGACAACAAGTTGAGATTCTGCAGCTTTGGCCCGAGTCCCTCCGGGAATCCGTTCAAGGCGCACGGAAAGAAATACCAAACAATCAATCTGGTAATGACCTCATCACCCTGCGCCCACCTGAGAGAGAGCGAGAGAGAGAGAGAGAGACGGGGAAATGCTTGAGGAGGCTGGCAGGAAGAAGACTTCCTGACAGTGAAGACATGGAATCAAACATCACAGCAACATTCGACTCAAAGCTCTGTGTTCCTCTGGTAGAGTCTTGGGTCGAGTCTCTTCCTCCATGATAAAACTACAAATCAGTGATTCTGTGATCTGTTGCTCCGGTAGAGCAGACTGGAGAATTGTGTTTTTTTTCTCTCTCCATTCACTGCCATTGTCTGGAGGAACAGTCTGAAAATCACTTCTAGCACATAAAGGAACGCCGACAAAGCAGATTCTGACAAAATATAAAAAACTAGTCCTGCTGCTGAATTTTGAAATGAATCTCTTTCTTTATGTTTATTAAACCTTTCAGTCTGAACAAGTGGAACACAGAAATCTAGTCTAGTTTCTATTGTTGAGGAAGAAATGGAAAAGTACCAATACTAAACAACATTCCTATATGCTCACATAATATTTAGCCTTTGACCCATAGGTCTGTGTGACCATGTGCCTTTACTATTATCATTATTATTATTATTATTATCATTATTATTTATCATCACTCTGATTTTTTCTCCTCTTCTATTGTGTTTGTTTCCTTCTTTTGTTTTTGTTTTCCTCTGTGTGTGTTGTAAAGCACTTTGGATCAACTGTTGTGTGTAAAGTGCTATATAAATAAAGTTGAGTTGAGTTGAGTATTTACATATATTTAACACCTTAAGTGCCTAAACTCAAGAACACCAAGAAGTCTGCTTTGACCATTATAAGATAAAGCAGCTTAAACTCCAAAGTAACTGTGTGTACGATTATCATTGGTTGTTCAGTCTTGTTCATGTGACTTATACTCTTATTCTTTTTCACAGCAAAAAAACAAAAACAACCATCTTACAAGTCATCTAGTCTCATATTCAGCTTTCAGATTGTTGTTAAACCAAGAGAAACATTCTGCAGTGAGGAGAGATAACTCCACTGGTCTCCACTGCAGCTTCACTTGTTTCAGGAGTTTTCTAGAAATGACTCTTGATTCTACTGAATTCTTCTAACAAGTTGATTTGCATTGGAAACATTGGAAAATGTGAAATTATCAAACCCCACTGGCATATTTTTTTTCACTTATTTTAAGAAAATTCAGATTTCAGGACTGGATAACAGACTGAACGACTTGCTGAGGTTCCTGCAGGCCCTTCAGCTGATAGGAGCAGCTGTTACCGGGAACAGGAGCTCTTAAACCAATCAAAACGCGTCGTCTTGCCAAAGCGCCAGAACCCGAGCGGCACCTGCAACGCATCACAGTGATGAGCGGCGAGGCCACCGACGCTTATATAACCCGCTTTATACATCTACTTCTTCTTCTTCTTCTTCTTCTTCTTCTTCTTCTCTCCCTTTTTTTTTTTAGAGGAAAGAAAAAGCGCCGCTGCCTCACAATGCCGCCTTTGTCTCCCCGAGGCGGGACGGGCGTCTGGGGAGGCAGAGTCTGAGGGCGGGACGGGGGCGAAGACCGGGACAAGGAAGACTCAAACTCCCACACATGTCCGGTGGGCTGGAGAACTTATGAGGTTTTTTACACAGAGAGAAAATAAAGTGTACATTGGGTGGCTCTACAGGTAAATTTTATAAGACATGGCAACCATTTCTGACATATATGAAAACGTTAAAACTGTGTACTCTTCCATAACTGATTCTTATTCAAACCAAATTACAATGTAGATTGGCTATAGACAACCGTGACTAATATATACGTCTATTTGTTTGTATGAATGTATTTATGTTTACATCTTTGATCTGTTTTGCCGTTTGTTTATGTACGTCGGGGGAGGGCATGAAAATGGACGACATGCAAACTTTTGTATTTTGGTATTTCACACTGTAATGTATTACAAAGTCGTTATGTTGTTGAAAAAAAGGAAAATAAATTTGTAAAAAAATAAAAGACTCAAACACACTGTGGAGGAGAGAGAGGCAGTTTGACCGTTTATTCAGTCTGCAGGTTGGGAGCCAAAGAATTCAAGATCGGGATGATTACACAGTTTTATAGTGCTGAATATTCATGATTATGTTAATACAGATAGAATATAATGAAGCTATTGGTCAACACTGCAATAAATCTCCATCTTAACTAGTCATTTATTCTCTTATTGAGTCCTAAAATCATAATTTTCTTAAACTAAGTGAAAAAATCTGCCAGTGAGGTTTGATCATTTCACTTGTTTCCAATGCAAATCAACTTGTTAGAAGAATTCAGTAGAATCAAGAGTCATTTTCTTGACAGCAGAGCAGTGATCTGCTTTATTCTGACTGCTTTCGACAGACTGACACTCTGTTCTAGAAAACTCCTGAAACAAGTGAAGCTTCTTTCAAGGAATCATCATCAAACAATGAAGACTGGAAACAAGAAACTTTCACTTTTAGGTAGGTAGGTACTTTATTAATCCCCGGTGGGAAATTTCTTTGTAACAGCAGCAATAGCAATACACAGAATAGAATCACATAACAAAAATAAAGAAAAATAAGGGTAGAGAAATATACAAATGTTACTTAAGAGCTAGGTGTCGAGGTGCGTAGTGTATTTTACCAAGAAAATGTCCTGAAACAAGTGACATTCTCCTGAAAAAAGTCTAATTTGTTGAAAGCGGTAAAATTATCTGCCAGTGCGGTGAGATGATTTCACTAAAAAAAATCTTGATAAGACTTGAGACAAGAGATTGTGTTTTTTGCAGGATCCAGTGACTCAGACATACCCGGCTTTTATTTTGAAGGCCTTTCTGCTCGATCGGACAGAACGCAGCGCAGAGTGACAGGAAGTGGTCACGAGTCAGACTCAGGTCGTTTTCATATTGAGTACGATTGCCCCCCCCCCCCCCCCCCCCCCCCCCCCGTCTCCACTCCCCCCGCCGCTCAGCTTTCACATGAGTAATGTTGTTCCGTACCCGAGTTTCACTTACGTACCTTCACACTCCGGTACAGTAGGTGGCGGTGTGCACCTAGTTGAAGAAGAAGAAGAAGAAGAAGAGTACACTTGACCCCAAAGTCCAGTTCGTTCGATTGGTGTGAACACTGTGTGCTGGACCCACTTGGGTTCACTTGAAAAGGCGGTCTGGAGTACGGTTCATGTGGACTCGGGTAAGGTTCGCGTCAGGTGTGAAAACTACTGCACCAAAACACGGAAGCGGACCGCTATTTACAACGTGATGTCATCACTATTCGACCGTCCCGTTCAAAACATGACCGGGAAAAGGATCTCTCTGGTCTACTGAAGAAAGAAAACGCTGACTTGACATTTTGGGCAGACGAAAACATACAATCACAGCTGGACATTACACACAAAAATGCCAAGATTTATGGATTAATTCGAGAGTATTTACATGAGCGTGGGTACAATAGACAAGTGTACTCTTCTTCTTCTTCTTCTTCTTCTTCTTCTTCTTCTTTGTGTTTATTGGTGGATCGCGAGTGTGTAGGTACGTAAGCGTACTCGTACCTAATATGAAAGCGACCTGACTCTACTCAGTGACTGCTGTTTTCAAGGAAGCATTTTCTTTCTTCAGTAGACCAGAGAGATCCTTTTCCCGGTCATGTTGTGAACGGGACGGTCGAATAGTGATGACATCACGTTGTAAATAGCGGTCCGCTTCCGTGTTTTGGTGCAGTAGTTTTCACACCTGATGCGAACCGTACCCGAGTCCACATGAACCGTACTCCAGACCGCCTTTTCAAGTGAAGCCCGGGCACAGTACACAGTGTTCACACTAATCAAATGAACTGGACTTTGGGGTCATGTGTATTCGGATCCGGGCCCGGGTCCCTGATGTGAAAGGCCCTCAGACCCGCAGCGCTGTGAGCACATGGCAGCTGGACCACAGAGACCCGCCTCAGCTGGACCACAGAGACCCGCCCCAGCTGGACCAGCCTCAGCTGGACCACAGAGACCCCCCTCAGCTGGACCACAGAGACCCGCCCCAGCTGGACCACAGAGACCCCCCTCAGCTGGACCAGCCCCAGCTGGACCACAGAGACCCCCCCTCAGCTGGACCACAGAGACCCGCCCCAGCTGGACCACAGAGACCCCCCTCAGCTGGACCAGCCTCAGCTGGATCACAGAGACCCCCCTCAGCTGGACCACAGAGACCCACCTCAGCTGGACCACAGAGACCCCCCTCAGCTGGACCAGCCTCAGCTGGACCACAGAGACCCCCCTCAGCTGGACCACAGAGACCCGCCCCAGCTGGACCAGCCTCAGCTGGACCACAGAGACCCCCCTCAGCTGGACCACAGAGACCCACCTCAGCTGGACCACAGAGACCCCCCTCAGCTGGACCAGCCTCAGCTGGACCACAGAGACCCCCCCTCAGCTGGACCACAGAGACCCGCCCCAGCTGGACCAGCCTCAGCTGGACCACAGAGACCCCCCTCAGCTGGACCACAGAGACCCGCCCCAGTTGGACCAGCCTCAGCTGGACCACAGAGACCCGCCCCAGCTGGACCAGCCTCAGCTGGACCACAGAGACCCCCCTCAGCTGGACCGTCCTGCTGGAGCCATGAAGCTGCTGCGCTGCAACAAGAGCAGCATTGTTCCTCCTGCTGGACTGAGAAAACCCTCCTGGAGGTGTGAATGTTTGTGTTTTCTACCCTGCTGGTTAAAAGGGCAGCAAGCGGTGGCTGTTAAACTCACACACACACACACACACACACACACACACACACACACACACACACACACACACACACACACACACACACACCCTGCTGAAGGCAGTAAACACCTTTATTTTCTTCTCTGGGATTTACAGGATCTTTGTTAAATTGACTGTTAATTCAGACTAACCTGATTTACCTTTCTGTGACCCAGCGAGCGCATGTTCCTCCTGAGTAAACAACACAGTTTACAAGTCAACAGGAAGTGATGTCACTGTCACAGACACTGAAAAACAGATTTGGGTCTCTGCATGGATTACATGTTTCAGTTCCATGATTTACACTAAATTGGATTAAGAAATTCTAATTTAAATGAAGCATTATCATCAATTAAATGAAGTCAAACAGAGCTGATTGAATCAATTAAATATATTAGACTCACAACACCTCAACCTAGGAGTACTAGCAGTAGTAGTAGTAGTTGTAGTAGTAGTAACAGTATTAGTAGTAGGAGTAGTTGTAGTAGTAGCAGTAGTAGTATTAGGAGTAGTAGTAGTAACAGCATTAGTAGTAGTAGTAGTAGTAGTTATGGTAGTAGTTGTAGTAGTAGTAGTATTAGGAGTAGTAGTAGTAACAGTATTAGTAGTAGTAGTAGTAGTAGTAGTTATGGTAGTAGTAGTAGTAGTAGTTATGGTAGTAGTTGTAGTAGTAGTAGTAGTAGTAGTAACAGTAGTAGTAGTAGGAGTAGTTGTAGTAGTAGTAGTAACAGTAGTAGTAGGAGTAGTTGTAGTAGTAGTAGTAGTAACAGTATTAGTAGTAGTAGTTGTAGTAGTAGTAGTAGTAACAGTATTAGTAGTAGTAGTTGTAGTAGTAGTAACAGTATCAGTAGTAGTTGTAGTAGTAGTAGTAGTAGTAGTAGTAGTAGTAGTAACAGTATCAGTAGTAGTTGTAGTAGTAGTAGTAGTAGTAACAGTATCAGTAGTGGTTGTAGTAGTAGTAGTAGTAACAGTATCAGTAGTAGTTGTAGTAGTAGTAGTAGTAGTAGTAGTAACAGTATCAGTAGTAGTTGTAGTAGTAGTAGTAGTAGTAGTAGTAGTAGTAACAGTATCTGTAGTAGTTGTAGTAGTAGTAGTAGTAACAGTATCAGTAGTAGTTGTAGTCGTAGTAGTAGTAACAGTATCAGTAGTAGTTGTAGTAGTAGTAGTAGTAACAGTATCAGTAGTAGTTGTAGTAGTAGTAGTAGTAACAGTATCAGTAGTAGTTGTAGTAGTAGTATGTTTAAAGTCGGACACAAATTTATTTTCTTTTTTTCTTTATGTTTTTATCACATTGTAACTTTGTTAAGAACATGTCAATACAAATAGAGTTGTTAGGATTATTACTAGTAGTAGTAGTATTCGGGTTGTTAGTGTTTGTATATAAAGTATACGAAGCTGTGTGGAGAATGTAGTTATTTTCATTAAAGCAGAGTGTTAATTGGAAAATGAGCTTGTTTTCTGTCAAACTGGAGTCTTAATTGGCCTCGTTAGCCTGACTGGCAAAAGCCCAGAGAGAGCCTGAGCCTCTGAGCCGGCCCAGAGACCAGAGACCAGAGACCAGAGACCAGAGACCAGAGACCGCTCCCCGCCTTCTGAGGTGGAAGAGCGGGCCACAGCAGGAGCAGAGTTTATGAAGAAGAAGAAGAAGAAGAAGAAGAAGAAGAAGAAGAAGAAGAAGAAGAAGAAGAAGAAGCAGCAGCTCAGTGTTGAGTTGAAGCTCGTTTGCAGCTGCAGTTTTCCTCTCTGCTGCCGGGTCACACTCAGGTTCAAGCTGCAATATGCAACGTTTTTCACATTGTAGTATATAAATATCTTTTATTGTCTGTGGTGTATCACATGTCCAGTGGGCGGGGCCAGTGGGCAGCTGGGTGTG